>NW_008596976.1:170002-203191 GCF_000691845.1 Merops nubicus | reverse complement strand
CGCTCTTCACTCAATAAACTCTGGCAACTTACAGGCTGTCTGGGGTAGAACTCAACACACGTCAAGTCTTTTTACAGTGGAACACATCCTCACCCCAACAAATATTAAGATTCTGAAAACACTCAGATAAAGACAAAAAAAGGTTAAAAAAAAAAAAATCAATCCCACATGCCATCAACTATGCCATCAATAATACAAAATATTTTATACCACTTGCACCTGAGTTGAAGAGTGGAAAAGAGAGCGAGACTCTGTCAGTGCAAGAGAATGATTCATGTGACCACTTTGTCTTAATTACTCAGAACAAGCAGTTTGTTGCTATTTAGTGAAGAACAAAGATATCAGCGTCCCTTGACAGAAAAAAAAATAGCCATCATGGTGGTGAAGATGATGATGACTGCCAGAACAACGATCAAAATCCGGTTTTGGATGATCCTGAAGAAAAGCAGAAGAGACAAAAAAAAAAAATAGTGAATAAATCAAACCAAACCAGCAGAATATATATATAAAATCATGAACAGTAGTGCACAGATAAGTATTTTGGAGAAAAGACAAATGCCCAGAAATACAGGATTTCCTACACCATTCCCTGTATCTTGATTGTTTTTTACTTTTTTTCCATTTCCAATGCTTCCAAACATTTCTTTATGTAGCTATTAAATCCATCTTTTGCATTCAGAAAAGAATTAGACTTTTTTAAATTATGCATGCACTTACACATATATTAGAATAACTGAAATACATCATGTTACAATTTATTAATCTTCTAAGAACAAATTAAATAATTAGTTCATGCAATCCAGAGAGGGTGGTCTGTAATAGAAAATAACATAATATTTTTTAAAGCCATTCTGAAATCTTTACATTTTTTTAATCCGAACAGAAACAATTTACTAATTTTCAAGGGATTTTACTATTAAGGTACAAGATTTCAAGGAAACACATATCAATGAGATACTTACTTGTAGTAAAATACCAAGGGAAAAGTATAAAAGATAGTTTTGAAGAAAAGGATGATATAAAGAAGCAAGTGTCAAACTGTGAAGCTTACGTTGTAAAAGCATCTCCTGTCTCTGTAGCATACCTTTACTTATGGTAATAGGCAAATGTTACATTTTCTATGTAGTATTAAAAAAAATGGAAATTAGCAATAATAAAAAGGTGCCAGAAGTAGAAAGTCCTAGTATTGTTCGATCATTTGTTGGGAGAAATCCCTGCTTCAAAAGTCAGACACCACATTGCTTCAGATTTTGCCTGAAATTAATAGGTCAATTACAATTAATAGATCAACAAACAGTAGAATCTGAGGCATTTTATGGGAGGATTCTGAATTGTAAGAATTCAGTGTTTGTTATTACATTCTCACAGAGGAGGAAGAATATTTTCATAGGCTCTTAATGAAGCAGGAACTTTTGCAAAACGTATTTGTACATGAAGCATATCATCAGAACTGGAGAGGTGTAGCAAAAAACCCCAACCACCAATTCAACAAAACCATGCTAAGTCATATTTATTTTTGGTTTCTTTCGTGCTTCTGCAGAACAAAACCAAAGCAAAACAAAACAAAGCCTTCACAAACCAAACAATGGTAAGAAGAGGTAAATCCGTGTTTTGTGAAACATCAAACCAAGTACAAGTCTCCAACTTGAAGACAGGGAATGTAACATGTTAAAATGAGCCTATTTCACACAGTGAAAGAAAGAAGAAACTCTAGAGAGCAGAGGGGAGTTTTCCTTGGTAAATGTTCTTCATTTGGATGCGGGTGGATATGCATATAAATTATATTAGAAAGTGTAAAGAAAAATGCAGTTTTAACCAACTCCATCTCTCTCCTTGCTTACCCCCCCACCTCAAGAAAAAGCAGTAAATGGATGGATGAAAACTGTCACATCAGACAGACACCCTCCCCTGTGACACTCTAAAAGGACTAGCTCTCTATCCTCCTGACAGGTTACAAAATGATCACATTTGCTGACACGTCTTCCGCAAAACTGCTTTAGTGTTTGTGTCCACTTTCCTAGCAGGAGATGAATGGGCTGCTTTGTCCTCATTTATCACTTAAAGCTGAACTAAGATCTGTCTCGTTTATTTTTCCCTTCCTCACTAGAAAGGCTCAACCACAGCATTAATTCTTTTGCGATGACAGCTAATTCAAACTTAACAGGCAATATTTACTCTGCCAAAAGGATGACGAGGAGGGAGGGATGTTTCTCAATCTCTTTTTTTTTTTTTCTTCCCTAAAAAAAAAGTGTAGCAGGCTAACAAAATAAAGCTAATTAAGGCCTTTTGGTTCTTCTTGGTTTGCACTTCAATTTAACACCTGAACTTACAAGCTTCTCTTTTGTGGTGGGGTGTGACATTCTCTGCCAAACACCTGATAACAAACGATTTGCCCAGGCAAATGCATGAAAACCAGAATACATATTTACTCACTCAGCCTCATCACTCCTGAAAAGACACTCAGCAAAATTGAAACTCAGCAGTGAAATAGATTAAAAGCATGAAAACTCTTAAAACATTCAGCCTTAAGTAATACACAGTGCAGCTGGCTTGACAACCATTTTATTTGTGGGATGTGGGCCCCAAGGCATCCATAATGCTAATTTACAAAGGATTAACTGTGAGTGAAACTCGCTTAATCTAACACATAGTTAGTCAAAGGCATACATAACATACTGAGTGTTTAAATCAACTCCTCCTATCTCCGGCCCACTGAAAAAGCATTTCACTGTCTGAGACTTAAAATTAAAGAAAAATTAAAAAAAGCATCAAATCCTCTACATGCTTTATTTTTAATACTCTGGCAGTACACACCCGCTTGCAAGATTATTTAATCAGCGTCCACGTCTCTAAAATCCTTGTCAAGAGAACATTGAGCAAGGCATGCCGCCACCTGTATCTACTAATTGAAGGTTCACTTACAGTGTGAATCGAGGAAATACATATCAAAGTTCAATTTCTAGGAATCTGAATTAGTCTGCATGGTGCAGCAAAAGAATATCATATTAAAAGGAACAAATTAATCATGAAATAGGATGGATGTTATCAACAGACTCCTACACTGAAGCATTATATACTTTTAATATTCAAGCTCACAGTTAAAGATTAATTTTGTATCTTTAAAAAAAGAATAACATTGAGTTTTACTGTTTTACTTTCAAGTGAGCAAGTGAAATTAAACTAACTGCAAACTGCCAGAGGAGTGAGGCTACAAGAACGACAGAGCCATTTGGTAGCAGCAAGACAGTCCTGAGGAGGGCTTAGCAACTGGTGCCTGTTGAAGTTTGAGTCTGGGAGCTGCTGCTCAGAGAGAGAACACAAGTTCTGGGTGTCAGCACATTTCAGATCTCATAGTCAACAGGCAAGGGCAACCCTTCAGAGTAAAGAAAAAAGCAAGAGGAAAGGGGGTTTTGAGTGATCCAAGACAGTCAAGCCAGCTCACAGTGGTAGAACAATGGTTGGCATTGGCAGGACCCATCTGTAGGGAAGCCTATAGTACTGTCACAGCCAGACACTGCCAGTGGGTATTGCTCTAGGCAAAGCATCAAGGAATTTAAGTGGGGGAGGGAGTGATAATACCAAAGGAGAAGAAAATGAGGCCTAACATTCACTACATAAAAATCCCAAAGGCTAACATGCTCCCGAGAAGCAGATGATAGTCTTTTATCTCTATTACACCTTAAATTCAACAAAATCTGGTGAATGAGGAAGCCCAGATTCTTCTTTGAAAATGCAAAGCATGTTTACAGGGTAAATAATTTAAGAAAGAATATATACTTGAAAGAAGACACCCATTGAAACATCCATGGCTAAAATGCCTGAAGGCAAAAACTTGTGCATTTGCATGCTGCATTTTATTAAGTTAGCACACTGCAGCTTTAAAAGAATGCATGGCCAAATTAAGAGGAATGTGTGACTGAAACATCAAGGATTCCTCAAGTTTACATTATGAATCATAGTGCTGTTGATATGAGATGAATTAACCATTTAGTCGATGCAGCTTAGGCATTGAATTCTCACCAAGTTCTGCTGGAGCCCCGCGTGCTGAAGCTCGTTAACAGCCAACGTCTACTGTTCCTTTCATACTCAAAACTCTAGGAGCACAAGGGCTCATTCTACTTTGAGTTAGAAGAGGTGAAAAATCTGTGCTTTTAAACCAAGTTCCATCTAGTTTATCATGGACAGCAGCCCAAAACATTTGGGTGCAAAACCACATGGAAATAGTAACTAAAGCAGATGCGAGGATAATATTAACTGATGCATTGGAAGAGCATGCTGGACTAACAATGCAGAAAGCACGTCCCACTCCTGTTGAGTTTCCTTCTGCTCCTCCTTCCTAAATGCCTGACCCTCTATCCTGGCTTCTCGGCGCAGTTCCTAATCTCTGACCACTGGTGTGCTGGAGGCTCCCTCCAGCCAGTGCCAACTTTGTGAGCTGATGAATGACACCATCCGCTTTCAGGGATCACCTCTTCCACACACATGGTGACCACTGCTTTGCAGAACAAGTCCCACATCCATTACCGAACACCGACGTCCCTGGCAAATCAGTGCCCCCGGCTCTGGCCATGTCAGAAATTGTGCTGCCTTTCCACGTTTCAAAATCCAAAATGATTCACTCCTTTCTGTAGCTTCACACACACTTGCATACAATGGGTCCAGCTCTGTTTTTGACATGTTTAGATCTGCTCCATATAAACACAAAGCAGTTCCCAAATAAGCTTTTGCAAACCTTACATTAAGGATGCCAACCGTGTTTAAACCTTTTTACAAAACTGCATTCATTAGCAGGGGAGTGCACGACATCTATATGGGTTCAGCCTGATGTCTTGCACATGTCTTAGTGCCTGATTGACCAGCATTGAATAATGATGCCTTGCCATTAAGCATTGATGGTACAATAACAACTGTCATGAAAATTAGCAATCATGGTAACATGTTAACAAAATACAGGATATAAACGAACCAGTGCAGACTCTGGGTGTATAAAGAGTTTCATGTCCTTAACTTGAAATAATGAAGACTACAAATAAAATACTGCAAAAAAAAAAATTATTACAAAGCTCAACTCTGACACTGATACAAATAGAAAAAATACAAATAGCTGGGGGGATCAGTTAGCACACATTCATTACAACACAGGGCTTTATTCTTAAAGAAAGCATCTCGAAAAACAGTGCCCTCAAGAACACAGACTGATTTATGATGGAGCACTATCCAACAGTGTTTCACTGTAATACATGTATTTAAGATTTAACTAGAAGTGATTCCTATCAGTTCAGTGGGCAGAAAGCCTTGTTCTCTGTATACAAGACTACATTTTAAATACCCACTTTGAATACTCAGCTATTGTATTTTTGGATGCCCTTTTATTTGAGATCAGCAGTTTTGTTAACATGTAAGAAAATAGGTGCACGCTTATCAGTGGTATGTGATTTTTAAGTGCCCAATATTCATGTGCAAATCACTAGATTCAAACAGTGTAGGTCTAGTCAAATAGTCAAATACATGCAGGCAAAACTAAATGTGAATTTTAAGTAATACAGCTATACTCAGGTACCTTCTGGACAGACACCATTACTACTATATATAAAGATATTCTTGTTGCAATATATCAGGAGCTTTCAAACGTAACCGCTAGACCCCACGCAGGGGAATAAAATGTTATGATTGGTAAAGCAAAGCCTTAGATACGTTATGATAAATCTCTAAGTTCAGAGTATCTGGGGGCTGTTCAAGCAACTATTCATCTTTCCCACCTTTAGGTTTAAGAATGCTTTTCTTAAATAAAAACAACTGAAAACAACCAGACAGGTTGTGGCAAAACATAAAGACGTGGCAACCTACTGAAATAAGAGTAAGAGAGTACTGCCTAGAAAAAATACAGCTGATTGGAAGTATTTGACTTGAGACATCTTTCATCATTAACAACTGAAATTAGGAAACAGAAAAAAACAGTAAAAAAATATCTGCACAAGTTGCATCTAACTCCTTAGCCATCCTCTAGCTAACCTTTGGAAAACACTCAAGTTTTTTTTTTTAACTCTCCCTCACTCCAAACTCTAAAAAGAAGTCCAAGTTCTTTGTGTTCTCAAGCCAGAAGAACCAGATATATCGTATATTTAAAGGTGAAAAGGTTTTGGGGGGTGGTGGAGAGGAGATGGGATCCCCCGCATGGCTTCATGCCAAAAACACCATGCTGCCTGGGCTCCACATTCAGTCTGAAGACAGGCCATTCCTAGCAGAAGCCTATTTTGTGTTCTCTGAATTCCTTCCCAAAGAAGCCTAGGGACAGGGGCTCTAATATTTTTTTGTGCAAGACCTTGGGAAAATCCATTAAAAAATGCTGACACCTGAGCAGATAATGAAATTAAAACCTCAAAAATCGGGGAAAGGCAAATAAAAAATGATGACATTTTTCTACCTGATTAGCAGGGTTTTTTGGAAGAAGCCATTCCAGGTACCTAAGATATTGTTCATAGGGTTGAGGAGTTGTGCAGCGCTACATCCTCTAGCTTTACAGTTCGGTCTTAAGGACTGGGGCTGTTTACTTATAATAACATGGATACCAATCTCGAGTTATAATATTACACTCAAAACCACATCAATGTGTTTCCACCTGGGCCCTGAAAGAAAGAATGAGTCATGTAATAACAGGTGCAGGGAGGTAGTCACACTATCCAACTTTAAACATCTAAATTTTATCTAGCTAATCTCTCTCAGCTCCTTGTGTATATAAGCTAGAGTCCTGCTCTGAAACACCTTCTCTTTTTCTTGGCCATATACGTATCCCAGGAGAACTAGTCAGTTAAGTTAGATCGATCGGTTACGTGCCTGCAGATTAAATAGGGATGAACATCCCTAAAAACTTGAGCATCAGGCTGAAGCAAGAAAGCTTGCTAGATCTGAAGACAAAATCATACAGGAAAGCTGTTATTGTATCATACAGCATCCCCATTAATCAGAAATATTGTAGAGATGAAACTCAACAGAGTTCATCCATAATTAGCCAATAAATACCTAAATTCATCATCCCCCTTTAATGGATCCCATATTTGCACGTGAAATTCTTTCCTTTGGTCTAGGAAAGAGAGATATCAACAGGACTGATTGGGGGACAACTGTATTCAGACTTCAGCATGCAAACTGCAAGAACAGGGAAAGCCTGAAGGTGACCTCATGGACATGGGACCATAAGATAAAAATGCAAAAGGAAACAGTACTGCAAATCTTCTACTAACTTGGATTTTATTCATTGCTTATTTTTAAAACACACGGGAAAGCATTTCTGAAAATGAAAAATATCCTTCTGCTCACAAGAGATCTTGACAGGGAACACTTCTCTGCACAGTTGTGATGCAGCTTCAGCATTCTCCTGTCTCCATGTCCACTCCTTCCACAGAGGGAACCAGTTAAATTATTACTGTCATTAGAAGGAACAGCGGGTGGCTTCCGGGGCCACAGAAACTCACCAACCAAATCTGGAGGGGGATTAATTCATTTCATGCAAAGCAGAGGCAACACCAGATCTCTTTGGCAAGTTTAAATGAAGATCACGTGTGCACTGGCAACTGCAAGTGGAAGGAGTCAAGGTTGCATTAATCTCCAACCAGCCTTTCTCAGGGTACTGAAGTATCAAGAAGAACAAATCACACATTTAGTCACCTGAGCATGACTAAGAACCATAGGCCTTAGCAAACATTACGAGAGCTTTAGAAAGAGCTCCGAGGGAGGGTGGAGAGCCCAGCTGTCAGTGTAATGGCATTCTTCAGCACATCGGTTGCCTGATCCCCAAACAGTTAACAGGAAAAAAAAGCCCCAACCCCAAACCCCTCGTCAGCACTCAAAGCTAAAGCAATTATTTCTCCAGCAAAAGCAATGTATGCAAGCCATAAAATGACAAGAACCCACATGATCGCAGGTTGGCTTTTATGATAAATACAGTTAAATTTACATTCTGTGCAATTTCAAGAAAACAAAAATGCCTAAAGTCTGCATTTTATCAACTTTTATAATCGTTAGAACCCACTAACACAAATATCTTAAACAGATGAAAGAAAGTAACATCTTTTGCCCTGACTAACAAGTAATCTACAGCTTTTAGGTGTGAAGAATCTGGAGACTGGACACAAACACTTTGCTGGCATTATTTCCCCCTTATTACACCATATTTGACTGGGCGTCTTTTTCTATGGCAAGTTTTCTACGATTGTCTTAATAATGTTGACCTCTTCTATAAAAACCTGAAGGCATTTGAAGCAATTGTTCCTGAAGATGTGCTATCCAAAATGTTGCCATTTCATGGCACTTCTTGAATGATAGAATAGGGTTTTTTTTTTTTTTTGGTATATATTCATTTTTTTTCAAATGCTATAAAAGAAAGGAAAACAATCATGGCTAAGGCCATTTGTGAGATGGCATTAAAAGAGCCCACTCTGAGACAGATAAAAATAATGAGAATCTTTCTGTCAAGAAGGATTTAGAAAATATCACTAGCATTATTAAAATTTAATTTTTTACTGTGCTTTTTGGTTCCCCCTTTTCCAGTGATAATGAGCAGGACTGCACACCTCCACAATGCTAGCACTTGTTTTGAGCAATAAATTCAGCCTTCCAGTCTGAAGACATTTCAGACAACAATTTTGACTGCTATAGGCTTATTTTTCAACCTGTTCTGTGCTTTGAGTCTTCCTATAAAAACCAGTTCATAAGCTAATTTTCCACAAGGCCAGTGGAACAAATAAAAATCAATTTTTGCCCAACTGGTTCAGAGAAAACCTGGGAATACTGAAGACAGAACAGTGAAAAATAAAAAGAATCGATGTATTCACCAATGGTTTACCTGATAGAGAACTATCAAATTAGTTGACAGGAGATACTTGCCGCTATTAAAGTATTTTCTTTTCAGCACGTTACGATATTTCTATTAGGGGAGCAGAAATGCTTCTACTTTGCTATGACCTCAGACACCTTGGTTTAATAACCACACCAAGCCTCCATGCATTCTGTAAAACTACAGGGCACAAAGTCAAAGTGCAAGAGCACTTGCAGATCTTGCAACCACAGGGATCTGCAAGCCCAACCTGGCTCAGAGTGGGTGTAAGTTTTCATGATCTCATGGAAGGAGTAAAGATTCCGCTTTCAGTGAACACAGGGAGACATTCATGACCTCAGGCCAACCTTGTCAAGAGGAATTTGGTCCATCAAGAAAGGAAAAATTTGTAAAACAATGCCCAGACTTCCCCCCCAGTTAAAAACCCCAAATGTTTAGGAGCACTCTGAAGACTAAGCAGTTGAATAGCTCTTGGAGACCAGAATACAAATTTCTCCAAAGATGGGACTCGCATTTGTGGGTTTCAAAACTTTCAGAATCTCAAGGACAACTCAGGGCAAAGCTTTAATATCGTGGCCCAATCCTTTCATCATGTTCTCCACTAATTGAGCGAGTGTTTTTGAAACCAAGATTCCGAGGAGGAATTGGATAGGTGCTTGTGCCTGTCTGTCTGCAGCCAGAAAAGAACATCTGGAAAACTGACTGAGGATCAGAATCTGATTTTTAATGCATCTTAACCATCATTCCTGTAGAAATAGATTTATCATTTACCAGCTTAAATACTAAGGAAGCCATTTTTGAGTAGCTGTAATCTTCACCCTAGTACGTAGCATTTTATACACTCCTTCATTTTTATGAGTTGGCATTACAATGTGACTCATTTTAACAGAAAAAAAAAAGGATTAACCATGTCACTCTGAAGTAAAGCTGCACAATACCTATTTAAAAATATTGTAACACACTACAGAGACATCATTTCTAGGGCCAAACAAAACATTACTCAATGAAGAAGTGGCATGAAATATAAAATATTCAGCAGAGGATGGGTATTTGAGTTAAGGAATTTCATTGCCAATAAACAGCATCATAATAAACAGTGTACATGTAGAAAAAAGTATACCTGTTCTTCACTACTGGAGATACAAACTAATGAAGATACTACCTGTCCACTAAGTACACATAGGGAGAAACTAAAAGCCACCACATATTTTGATTCTGAATCTCTTACAACTGATGCTAATTCGCTTATGATATCTGCCTGATTTAGAGCTAATCTTCCGTAAATTAACTCCTAATGCTGTCTGAAATAATCCTCTTAATGCTGGTCTGTCTTGAGGACTTTATATCAAACACCATGAAATACACAAGGATACACAAGGCGTACAGCATTTCTAGTGCTGTTGGCTGCTCTTGAGTATTTGCTATGCCATGAAGATGCAAGCGTGGTGCAGAGCTGTGCAGCCCTGGGGCAGCTTTGGGACAGCACAGGGTTGTGTTGCTCTGGTTGTCCCCTTTGAAGAGGACAATACGCCAGGACCGTGTCCCACCAGCTCCTGGCTGCCAGAGAAATGAGGAGGTTCTTTGCCTCTTAGAAAATGGTGCAGGGAGGTGCCACTCCGTGCTCCAGACCTCCCACCTCCAGCAGCACATGATAACAAGAAGAAGTAAACCATTCAGGCTTTGAGATTTCTGAACGACAAGATCTGTCTTAAACAGTGTTAATTATCAGCTGGAAGCCTAACCTGATAACTGGTTTGAAAAGACAGAAACAGACAATTTTGCTTCTTCAGATGGGGAAAATATTTTTAAGGGTGTTGCTTCAGCATCGTCCGGCATAATTATTATTGTCAGTGTGCTAACTCTGTATTCAAAAATATATTTTTTCCACTAAATCCACCAGAACAATTTTCTGCCCCAACATTAATTTAATGATACAGCTGAAAACCTAATTGATACTGGTGAGCAATGCAATTCCAACATATTATTTTCTCATTTTTGAAACATAAATGGCAGGCACAACTTTGACTGAATGGACCTCTTTATGTTTTAACAGGCGGTTTATTGGCCCAGACTCCAACATATAACAAGGACAATTGCAAAAGCAATACATTTTTAATTGAAAAATTCATGTATTTTACTATGAAAGTGGTTCAAATAACAAGTAACTTTGTCAGGTAAAGGGATTTTAAAACAATTTTTATGTATGGAATGTTGTTTAGAAATTATATTCTCACCATAGAAAGCATTTGTAAGAGGCTATTAAAAGAAAAACTATGTATTGTTTAAATCATATGTTATTTGAGCTTGCTTTTTCAAAATATTAAAGAACAGATAAAGCACAATGATCAGTGAGCTGTATGTGTCCAACAGTCCTTCAAGAGCCTTGTGGAAATGTATAAAACAAGCAGTGATACAATCCTTTGCCAAACACTGTCATAAATTTTTTATTTGGCAGCTAACATTCTCACTAGTTTTCTTGGCAGCAATTGGGACCTTTAGCAAGAAAGGTGCAGGAGAAAAATACCTTGTTTAGAGATGTTTTCAACACTTTCTGGGATTTTTCAGAACTTCTGCCTGCAGCACATTTTACAACCACAGTCTCCAGTCACCTGATGAGTAGGTGGTGGTTTAAAACTTTTTTTTTTTTTTTAAAAAATATAGACAGCCTACTACCTCCCTCTGGCCTTGAGCCTAGATGTGAGCATGGAGGGGGGCTGTATGTGTTCCACAGAGATACAAGTGGTTGCTCCTCTCTGTCTAGACAAAAAAACTTGAAAATAATATCAGAATGTACCTTTCATTGCTCCTGATACTATCTGTATCTTATTCCCGGATGACAGAGATAAATGAAAGGCAAACATGTACTGATTACTTTTGCATTTTTCTTGGGAGATCTCTGCAGAAAACTGGTCACAGGTGCAGCTACCTTGGTCAGACAGTGGACTGCCTGATAAACAGAATTGTGAAATAGGTTTCTCTGCTTAGATTTGCTCTTCCAGGGTTTGTTTTGTTTTTTAAAAAAAGATATACTAAACTTGACATCTGATGCACAGCCTTCCTCTGTGCACCCAGATATGCTGATGTACATGTGAAAATATGTCTCCAGCAGTACTGTGGTTTGGCCTACACAGGGCAGAATGAAATCGTTCCTACCAATGCACTTATGGAGCAGATGTTTTATATTGTGGTATTTCATTGTTTCACAACAGAAATAATGTGAACCTACCTTGCATCTCAGAAACTTCCTCCAAACCTTTCACAATGATAAGATATATTTTAGCCCTTCACCTGGACATCAAGGAAGCAGTTTTGCCTTAAACAGATATGGGCCAGGAGAAGCAACGTTTCCTTACCTATCTCAAATTAAAAAGGTTGGGGTTTAGTTTTAGACACTAGAAATTGCTTTAAACGTAAGCTTAATTAAAGTAACGATCCTGCACTTCTAAACACAAACTAATAGGCTTCCCCATAGCTTGTGCCCCAGTTTTGTCTCTGGTGTTCACCAGGGGCATCATCCCCTCCAGAACTTTTCAGAGCACACACAGACATCTAGTGGTGGGTGAAAACACTGCACGCATGTCATCGCATCCGACACGGCTCGACTGGAGACACTGAAGTCATGCCAGGTATGAGTTGAGCTAATTTCGTCTCTGTTACAACTAGGGATGGACAACCAAACAGGGAGAGAATTGCTCCCTTCGTGCCATCTCATGGAATCATCCTGCCTCTGGTGAAAGAGTTGCTCTCTTGGCAACTCTGGCTTCCCAAATTTCCCTCATTGCTGATTCTTCTCAGTTCAATCAGAGCTATTTTTGCCTCTCTTCTGAGTACCTTTAAATTTCTCTCTCTGTGACACTATTTTATTTTACTAAAAAAATGAAGAGCTTAATTATGCCATATAATTGGGAAGGTTCTCTGAACATGGCTACGCACAACGAATGTCTTTGGGGCAGTGACGGAGCAATTTTACAGACCACAGCGTACACACGATGAAAAAATACACAGTGGATAATAAACTTGAAATTGCTGGGAGACGAATATCACTTGCTCTCCAGCCTGCATCAATCAATGGAAAGTTTCCTTAAACTTCAGTGGGGTTTGAATCTCACATCTGCAAAGGAGATCAAGAGCCACGGTTTCACCCAGCGCTGTAAGAACTCAGCGCCCTGATTCTGCTCTCAGTTACACCATTTTAAATCAAGCGGTACTCAGTGGTGTCATAACCCTGTACATCTGTGTCAGACCCTGTGTTGCAAGGGCAGACTCGATGCCAAGAATACAAAACAGATGTTGCTTTCCTAATGTTTTTCTTGTTGTCATTTAAGTTGTTTTCGTGGGGTTCTGTTTTGATTTTGGTAAGTGAAACAGGTCAACAGGACTTTTCAGAGGGGAGGCTGGAGGAATGCTTCTGCATCTTCCTTTTGATTTTGTGTGCATGTGTGAATATGCACAGACTGAGTTACAAATGGGAAAAATATTTTTTTGGTGTTTTTTTTTTTTTTTAAGCTTCATTTGAGCTATGCTCTGTTCCCTTGGGGCAAAGTGAAAGGTAGCTATTTGTGGATGGGAAAAAGGGCTTTTGTGAACAGCAAAACTGCATCACCAAACAGCTTAAGAAAAAGATTTTCTGAAGTTATTTTATACTACTATTTTAAGAGGAAACGGGGATAAATATATCTTTTTTGCATGTCGACTCATTAACAAATTTAGCAATAAACACTTTGTAATTAAGTGCGCTACTTTTACTGCTGTCCAGAAGTTTCTCAATACTCTCTGCACAGAATGTTTTGGAAAACGTAGAACTAAGAAACAGTGAAGGCAAATCCCAACAGCTTGCTCAAGCAAATGTAGCTGAGGCTTAAACTCACTTCTGAACGCTGAAATTTGAGATGCCGTATCAAATAAGCAGCTCTTTTTCCCTGAAGAGAAGAAACTGGGTGTAGCTAACCTAGTGCATAATAGGTTTATTCTCATTCACAAAACAGGAATTACTTTATGGCCCCAAAGTAAAACTAGCAGAGAAATATACTGGCAGATTTGCTGCAGATGTGTGTTGTGACACGTATGCAGGGAATCTGCTATTAATCACATGCTAGGATTTTAATATTATGTAGGGTAATGCAGGCAATCATTATGGTGAAGGTTCTGGGTTCATAAAAGCCTAACCCACAAATGGGTCTTTTAAATTTAATACATTTGAGCTCAGTCTCACAGTGCACCAGTTGAATTCCCCGATTCACTCCCCCCCCCATGGCTCCCCATTACATACCATTTATTTCAGTATCTATTGTGTGTTTCTTTTTGTGCCTGAGCTCCGCTTCTCTTCCTGCGACACATGACAGTTGTTGGGGAAAGTACAGCTTTTCAGTTCTGCCATTCACCGGGCTATGACAGGAATGTTCTTGTTAGAGGGGCTGTTTGTGAGACCCCTGGACACGTACCCAGCACAGGAAACGGTCTGGCTCAAATGCTGGAAAAGCCATCCTTCACCTGAATCCTTCAAAATTTGTGTCCAAACATAACTAGAACCTATGTATCTGTACGCAGGCTAAGATTACTACGGACAATTATACTGTGGAAATGCATTATTCTGACAAAGCAATCAATCACGTTATTTCTCACAATTTCACTTCACCCCTAAAATTTTCCTTACCTCCGAAGCCAGCTGGATATTATATTACCAAAGCTGTTGAAAGGGTGTAACACTAACCATGAAGCCAAAGGCCACTAAAACTATGCAATGCATAAATTTTTATTGTTTGCTCAGCATTGAAATCTCATTAGGGCTCATAACTCATCGGTGCACTGCAAACATTTGCATCTGCTGATCATGAGAACTTAGATGGAATGTACACCTTTGGCTAATTTACTTGTTATGTTTTTAGATGAGACCGTGTGTGTTGCTTTTTATTTTCTTTTTAAAAAGTCCTTACGTGGTTCTGAATTGAATGTCCACTTTTTAAACTAAATACATTAAAACTTTCATTTGCAGTTTCTCAAGGTTGTTCCGTTGCTGGCAATGTTCGTGATCATCATTTTACAAAAGCTTCATTTGACTTAGTATTCAGGATAATCGTTGTTTGAAAACTGTGCCCTATAGAGCATTTCGCTTCATTCATCCTTTCTGCTTTATGTAGTCACATTTTAATTAGATTAAAATTTGTCCTCCAATTAGCTTTCATTAAAGTTTACAGATTACAGAAAAAATCTCCACTGAATTGTGCTTCAAAACTGTGCCTAAAGTTTAAAATGAAATAACTGTGCAAATGAAGTGATTATGAAGATTATTACTATGCAAAAAACATCAGTCACTTCTTGGTTTACTTATACACTTAACTCTGTAATTTATTTTTGCCAACTTCAATACCTCTCTGTTCTCCAGAGCAGTCATCATAATAATACCTTACAGTTACAGGATACCTTTCATTCCTAAGGATCCTCAGGGGCCTGATTCTGCAGTCCTGGCGCACACCAGTAGTCCTGCTAAAGTCCCTGGAACTGTTTGAGCAAGTGCTACTCACTGCATAAGAAGCAGAACCCAACTACAGGTCAAATCCTGCTTTCAGATACCCACGTAGCACTACTGTGGATTTGCACAGCTCAGAATGCAAACCAGATATGAACATAATGTAAAAAGTCCTTTCACCTACTTCTGGGTGAGATGTGGCAGCTGTTTAATGGTGCATGGTTACAAGACTCACCTCTTTAAAAGAGGGTGCCAAGACAGATACCTCCCCCCACCCCCAGCTAAAACTGCATAGAAAACTGAGAATGTAATTATCCAAAGAGGAAACAACTCTGTAGGACACTGGGGCTGGGGCTGCATCTCTCCTGTCACTCACGTCTTTAGATGTCACACTGCCAAGTATCGGATGCCCAGTCACTAATACCTCCTGCTCATGCAAATTTACTATGTGCTGAAGGCAATATTAAGTTTACAGTTCGCCAGGCTGATCCTACAACCAGAGCAGACATTTATTCTGGAGCAATCTCTCGGTGGAACACATGGGACTCCATGTCGGAGCAGAGCTCCACAGAAATGGATCTGTTTGCAGGAAATTCTCTTCCAATAGCAAGAGCTATAAATATATATACATAATTAAAAAAAAAAAAAAAAAAAAAAGAGAGAGAGAGATACAACCAACATCTTAAAACTAAAAATAGAGATGCTTAGGTTACAAAAACTGACCTGTCTTTGCTCTGGCAACATATTTCTGATAGGAGAAACACGGTCAAAAACCAATATTTTACTAGAAATGAAGTGTAGTTCATAAGCACAAGAGCACAATTTCAGCAAAATGCAGGAGTGTAAAAACCAGTATTTCCTCTTTTTCATGTGCTAATTGATTGAACAATCATTAGTAAATCTTCACGTCAGTGAGCTAACTAGTGTTATTCCCACTTATGTGACACCAAAACTAAAGTTTAAGGGTGTCAAAGCCTAGAGGGGAGTTCATAGCTTACATGTTCTGACTCCAAGCCCAGTACTCAAGCCAAGACCATGTTTCCAAGATGCAAAGCATCCAGCAACAGTACTAATTTTAGGAGTCATGCTCAGGTCTGTCCTTTCCTCGCCCTGCTCCCACCTCCTCTTGGTGTTCATTTCTGCCACCATGTTGCAGCATGCCAACCTCAGTTGTGCTGATTCAACAGCTTGTGGGCCCATGTGATGAATCAGATCAAGCAATTGA
This sequence comes from Merops nubicus, assembly GCF_000691845.1. Taxonomy (NCBI): domain Eukaryota; kingdom Metazoa; phylum Chordata; class Aves; order Coraciiformes; family Meropidae; genus Merops; species Merops nubicus. Next base: position 186,667 of record NW_008596976.1, on the reverse strand, counting down.
TCCAGGATAAAAAAAGAAAAAGAAAAAAGAAGAGGGTGGGAGAGAAGAGCTATTTTGCACTGGATCAATTCCATTTCAAGACATTGACTGGAAAGCAGAAGTGCTCATGAAAGCAGCTGGATGCAGAATAGAGGCAGGAGTGAACATTTTTGGGAGCAGGAGACCCTGCTGTTGCTGTTGATGATTTCATACCACAGAACTGAAGACCAAACCATTCTGAAGTAATTCCATTTCCATTTTTTGACTTTTATATAACTCTCCTTCCTTTTACCTTCTTTTGCCTGCTCTGTTCTGAGGAAGAGTGTAGCTACTCCATACTACCTCTGCACAATAAATTTGCACAAGGCAATTCAGAAACTGGAAGTATTTCACTTTCTGCCATTAAAATCTGGAACACCAACTTTCCCTTCTTAATTACATAGACAATATTGCAGAAATACTGCTCCATTTCCTCAATAGAGTTGTCACGTTTCATAAAATACCGACAAACTAGTCATGCTTTATGTCAAAGGTGCATTTACAAATAGTTTATAAAGGATTTAGACGATTAACCATATATTGAGACAGTTAATCAAATTTAAGAGGTTATTTTAGAATTCTACAGATCAAGCAGTTATTTACAATCATGGTTATTGCTTTCAACCTTATATCCACTCCTAATGCACACCATTATAATATTCTTCTAACTCTTTATAGATGATTTGTGTTGGGGGGGGAAAAAAAATCAAAAAACTCCAAATCCTATTGTAAGGGAAAGGTTAGATAATTAGGACTTTGAGACTCCTAGACTAAAAGAATCAGATCCAAGAATCAGATCTTTGGAGGCAGTTAGCCCACTCCATGATGTATATACTTCAAAGCCCTGAAAAATCAGCCCTCATCATTCTGCTCATGGGACTTAGGCAATTTAAAAAAGTTGGCCAAGTGTCATCTGAAAAGGCAGAAATGCTAAAGTAAATGCAACAGCTGAGGAATACATCTTTTCTTTGACCAAACTTCAGCATCATGACGGGATGGTTAAAGCTTCAGTGCTTCATGCTGGTCGTGGAAAAAAAAGCCCAACAATGGAAGCATTGAGGAATGCTAAATATAACTGGTATCTTTACAAAACAGTCTGCTCAGTTAGGACAGAATGAAAATTATTTTTTTGTGATTTTATTCAGTCATCTGAAGCAGCATCTTCTCTTTTTAATAGTTTTCACTTTTTGGTATTGGGTGTATAGAGCATTTTCAATGAAGAAATAACCATGGATTACTTTTTATTGCAGTGCGATTTATAAAGTTTTTTTAAAAAAATCTATTCTGGAAGTATAGTGTATTTGGTGCTATTTTTGCCTAGGAATGGAAACTCAAACTGGAAATAGAGTCATTCATTCACACTTACAGGATGACATCCCGTTGACAGGCATGCGAACTTGGAAAGGTGCTACACAGTCACTCTTAAAATACTACACTGTATTTTTTCCTTCTAAGCTTCAATTAAGTAAATGTTAAAGAGGGATCAGTACTTTGTTAAGGCTAAGGGTTCATCCTTTTCAAAAGATCATCTTTCAGAAGTACAAAGACAGAAAAGTCAAGGCACTAACTACTAAATAAACTGTTTTCACAACAGAAGTGGCACCTTCAAACCCCTATAGTGAGGTGCTGAGCTGCCAGAGTTCTGCTCATCCAGATTTTGGTTTTAAAGAGCATTCCCCAGTACAATCAGAAAGATCATCAGTCCTTCCTGCCAGGTACTTGGTTATTTGTGGTGTTGGTGTTGTTTTGGTTGTTTTGTTTTGTTTTGTTTTGTTTTGTTTTGTTTTGTTTTGTTTTGTTTTGTTTTGTTTTGTTTTGTTTTGTTTTGTTTTGTTTTGTTTTGTTTTGTTTTGCAGGAATGCTATCTGTGCTAACAAGCCCTGAGCAAGTGATCCGTGTCTGGCATGCTCTGCCAAACAAACTACAATTACAGAAGAACCAAAAATAAAACAAGCAACTTTAAACCTCCTGAATTTGTGAGCCTGGGCCTAAGAATCGTATCTGCACTTGCTCCCCCAGGCTCACTTCCAAAAGGCATCCAAAACTGGAAGGACCTTTCTGATAGGAAGGAAGGATGAAAAGTTTCCATTTGAGATCTGGCATTTCAAAATGGCAGAAAGAGCAACTGAGGGTCTTGCTCCTCTGTGTCAAATTCCTGCAAGAGCAGCTCGTGAGACTTCGTCTCTATCATATCTGAATCAAAATGTCAGGGCTCAAAATCCACACCGTAAACTGTGCCCTCTGAATTCAAGGTACATAATCCTCTTGGCTTTGCTTTCTGTTGGGCCTCTCCAGCCTTGTGCATGCCTCTGCAGTGCCAATCAAGATGTGCCTTGCCTTTTTTCTTACAGAGAAAACCTCAGCTAACCCCAAATTTTAATGATTTTAAATGATGTGCTCGCTAACTCCTTTTGCACCAGTTTCCTTGTTTTCTGCTGGTTCTAAAAAAAGCCTTTGACCCACTCCTAAGAACACCATTTCTATTTCTGTCATCCTAAATTAACAAATGAATGAGGAGAGGGGAAAGTCCCCTGTCATTCCAGACCTTCACCCTCCAAGTCCTCCCTCCCTCGTTGCAGCCCTGGTGCTCTAAAATAAAGCAAGCATTAATGGGCTGAAGCTTCAATGGGACATCAGTACTTGCTTAAATGGTATTCTGAATCACGGGCTAAATGGCAGTGGTGGTGAGTAAGGGCAGGTATTTACTTCATGCAGTCTCTTAGGATACAATAGATTTATGGCTGTCAATTCTAAACAACACTGCTATTGTCTCTTCACATTTTATCTGCCTCCATTATTCATTTATGTTGATTTTGATTGATGAAGACACTTTAAAAAAGGAGGAAAGAAAGGAGGAGGGGGAGAGGAATGCTTCAACTGTTTGGTCTCAAATTTCTGTAAATCTACAGTTCATACTACTCAATACATGCATATTAAGTAGTATATAAATACCACTCACATTACTCAAAAGAAATGTCAACTTTCACACTTTAGGAAAGATTTTTTCGTTTTACCAGTCTCTCTTCTTTCTCAAAGTCTGGAAGTAGGGCACAAGCAGTGTTTCTGATACATATCTCATCACTGTAGAGGCAGCACATCACACTGCAATCAGCCAGGAAAATCAATGCTGGTCTTCCTAATGAAAAAGTGTTAAGACTTCCGCAAAAACTCTTTTACATATTTACTTCCTATGCCACAGTTAATTAAGTTTTAGGCTGGTTTGATGTGTCAAAAATTGCTCAGTTCACAGAACTGAACCCAAGCAGAGTAGATATAATTTCTTTATTCAAAGTGAAAGCATCTGCCAGAAAGCGACTCTTCTGACTGCGTGGAAGTCATAAAGAAAAGGCCCAGCTTTGGCTTGTTTCCTTCCAAATATATGGTATTTACTGACCTCCCATTAAAATATCCTGACAGAATACAGACTTGAACCATCCAATATATTTCTTTCCATGGGAGGCTAAGTCTGAGGCCTGGGGGTAAAGAGATTCCTGAGAGTCGTTTAAATTCAGTTCACTCCTCTCAAAGTTTTAAATGAGCTTCTGAGCAAGCACTACAATCTTGCCAAGCTCTCTGCTTATTTTCGGGAAAAAAAAAAAGAATGAAAGAAAAAGACAGACACATTCACCACATGTTTGCACCTCTCCTGCTCCTAGATCTGCCCTGGCACATGCTGTCTGCAACTTCAGCTGACTGCGCATAGCCAAGGGAAGCCCAGTACCCCCCTGAATATTTGGCTGCGGATTCCCTTTCTAGTTCCACCCCTTTTTGTGCTTTAAATAGTATGAGCTATAATATAGGAAGAGAAGCAATGAAAATAAAGGACACATAAATTGTTACTAAACTGTCATGAGATGTCAGAATCACCACCACATTCATGAATCAACCTCTCCACTGAAATTTTTGTGTCTAAAACGTTGATGGATTAAAATGACAACAGACTCAGAGAGATTTGCTTCTTCCTATTATCTTTGAAAATGCAGTTAGAAACATTATTTGTAAAAAGGAGAACTTGACTTCCAAGAAGAAATAGGTGGAGGGAGGATGAGTTTGTGGAACTGCTGAAAACACAAAAGCCTGCTGCTTGACCACTCAGTTTGTTTTACAAAGCATAATTACATCTGCCTTTTTTAATATTATGTGGTTCTCATTATTACTTTCTGTACCATCTTTCATATTTCAAGGGAGTAGCCTGCTAGTAACTGGTGTTAGGGAGAAACTCATTCTAATTACTTGGTATTTCTGCAGTGGCTGTAATGGCAACTCCTGGAGACAGAAGAAAGTGTGCAAAAAATCAACTAGTTCTGGATTTGAAACTCCCATCTTCACAATTTTGACTTTTCAAAATGATCTGCTCTTAATACAATGTGAGTTGTCAAAGGCTGTCAAATAAACGCCAAAACTCTCAGGAAATAAACATCTCTCCTCTAGTAGGTTTGTATATATTTCTGCAAAAGAAAAGAATTCTAGAAATAAATAAACACATGGGAGGATTAGAGAAGCAATAAACAAACGCATTTCCTCATTTTGAATTTAAGAAAATAGGAGCCTCTTTCCAGCCACTGCCAGGAAATATTACTGCACAGAGGTGTAGTTTGTGCTACCTAAAATATTATTTAGTACTAACGCACTGATACATGCCTTCAGGCATACATGGACACACAGACACACATACTACACATATATCCTCATCCAAAATTTAAATCAGGCTTCTACGGCGCTATTATGGACTGATGGGCAGAGGATTTTAATACCAATTTTGGATCAACACAGGCATGGGAGTCCTTGCTGCAAGATGATAAAGCTACTGCTGAAACCTTTTAGTCCTAATGAAGGAGTTTACAGGGTTCTTAATCCCTGCACCCCACCTCGCTTCTCCTGCGGTCCCGCTGAAAGCTTTAAAACAGTCCCCAGCACTAACATGGTACAGAGCCTGTTGAACATGCTGATCTGCTCATGATTACTCTTTGCCACTGTAAAACAATCTAACTCCTCAAGTGAATGGAGTCTGTAGCAACAATGGTGTTATTGACTTGTTGCTCCAGCTCTATTTAGTTATTACCCTCGAGGCCACAATCAATAGACTTTGCACCAAGTCAGCCTAATAAATCCCAGGCTTTCACTGGAGCTTTGCCAGGAACTGCTAGAAAATCTATGGCAGTCAAACACTTAGAGTATGAATAACATAGAAAGCTGTACTGACAGCTGTATAAATTAATTAACAAGGAATGTTCTTATTCTTTTAAGATCATAATGCACATTTACCATGATTTAAAGAGTCACAGGTAGAGCAACAGAAAAATTACCCTTGTGCTTTCATTTAAAATAAAAATCAAATGTAATTAAAACCAAAACAGCTTCAGACTACTTTTTCCTCCCTTTGATTATTGGATGTGTAAAAATCTGCATTCACATTACTGCTGCGGCCATTTAATTATTCCAAGTTTGATTTAAAAAGGAACCTAGCCTAGCAGCCACTGAACACTTAGTGTAAACGGTGCAGACATTTTAACTTGATAAATATTGATAGTTGGGTGCTTGTGTTATCGTATCCCGCATCTGCAAGGGGGATTTAAATTGTGTTTGTAATGCAGTGATTAAAACAGAAACAAAAGGAGCGGGGGAAACAGTTGTTGAAGGAGTAAGAGGTTGGTCACTGGTGAATTCCAGGTTCTTTCAGTTCCTCCTGTAATAAGCAAATATTCTGCAGACTCAGCTGCGAGGCGCCTGATCACAGTGTCCGGAGACACGCTGAACCTACTGTAGCAAGAGCTTGGTGCCAGCCCTGGAACAAAAGAATCTCCTTTTTGCACGTTGAAAACAAATGTAACAGATCAATAGGCTCTTACAACTGATTTGTTGGCCCAGTGGTACTTTCTGGGAGCATTCAGCCTTCCTAATGAGGGTCACAGCTTTGACGGGAAGCAACAAGCAGGGTCAGGCAGCCAGCTGGTCTGGCACTTGATGCTCGCTGTGCAGTGAAGGTGTGTGATTGTGGGTGCAACCTCTGGGCAGAGATGAATGCTCCAGACTGAGTTGTGGCAGCCTTTGCATTTTAGGGAAGGGAAGGAAAGCTTGGAAAACAAGGAAGAGCTAAGCTGTGCTGCTAGCATGGGAAAGATGACGTTAATCTGCCCTGGGCCTTGGCAGAACTGATCTCACGCACGAGGTGAGGGAAGGCAAGGTGGAGTGGAGCTCTTCAGCTCTTCTTTGCCCACCCACTACCAGGCTACTGCCTGCTCTGGGGTGGGTGCACCCTAGCATCTTACTAGATGAACTAGTCAAGGTGTTTAATTCATCCCCCTCCTGTTGACAGGTTTGTGAGGGTACCATGAAAGCAACTCAACCTGCCCCATCTGAGGAGGGATAGCAAGCAGATGGGGCATGGATGTTTTCAGGTGGAAAACAAGGGGTGATCATGCTCCAAGGCCTCTTGACCACCATGCTTTGTGAGCATGCTCTCACCCTCACTCTGAGGATGGATATCCCCACCTTGCACAGTTGGTCATCACAGTTTTTTTTGAAACAATTAAACTTTCAATTGTCTTTCCAGTATTGCTTGTTACCAGTAGAGAGGAAGAGATGAAGTTCATTTCACAACTCTCAGTTCCTCCCTTCTATGGACAAATACATTTAGTATCAACTTTTTTAATTCAGAAGCAGATTTTTCAGGAACTGCAATGGTTCTAAGGTTGCTGAAGCAGTTTTGATTGAAGTTCTTAATTTCCGTTTAAGTCCTTCTGTCCCAAAAGGACTTATGATTTTTTTCAGAAAAAAAAAAAAAGTTACACTTTACATTTAGAACCTGACTGCAAATTTTGAGGTTATTTCATTGCTTCTGAGCACCACTCCTCCCTTCACCCTTCCTTGCCATTTAAAATATGCCAGGTGACTTTGTTTTAAAATATTCCTTTCTATATAGTCATCTGTAAAGGATATATGCTTCAAAAAAAAGAGCTGCTTGGGAATTAGGACATATTTTCAAGAATAGTAAGTGAGGTGGAGAGCTGGAGTTTCTAAGGGCTCAGTCCTGTAAAAAAGGTTTACTTTTCATTATCAGATGTATATCTGTCCTTTCAAAACATGACTTCTCTTTTATAGGGTCAATTTCAGCACCCAAAATTGTATCATCAAAAGCACTGTTCATATCTGAAAATTTAGGATTGAGAATTTGCTGAAATTAATTTGAACACAACAGGGAAGCATTGGGGGCCTCATGGCTCTCCCCAGGCAAGGTACCATCCGAGGTGACCATATGTCGTTGTCTGGCACCTTGTTAGCAGAATAGAATCACTCTGTGTTTGGGTAAGAAAACCTGTATCATGGGTTATCCTGGAGATTTCCTGTATCGTGGGACTATTTGATTCACTAACTTTCTGAATAGTCAGTCAATCCCTACAAAATGCTGATGCAGTTTTTGTAATGAGTTAAGGTAATAATATATACACATTTTCAACCATTTAAAATACAATATCTAAACTTCTACACTTTAATTTTGTGTGTGCAAAAATGACTTCACAGAATAGAGTTTGAACTTCAGCATTCACCCCAATTCTTGACCTGGTAGTAGGACTCAGAATGGGTGGCAGATCACAGCACACAAAGTAACGCAATGTTGGCATAGCTCAATGTGTAGAAGACAGAGACTGAACATCTGGGACCTGCCCATTCCAACAATGTTGGATCTAGTGCTGGCATCCTTCTTCTTTCTGAGCCAGTTTTGCAGTACTCTGTCAGGAAGCACTGTACTGCTAGAAGCTGTTCTGCTTTGCTGATGAGATTTAAAACTAAGCTCCTGGTCTTTTGGGAGTCGTTAAAGATCCTGAGATAAAAGTGAATCTCATTAGCTGATCTTAAGAAACTCATAGGAAGAGCAACTGTAGAAGGAGAAGTAGCTGTTTGTGAGCACAGCAATGCAGAATTTCATTAATTTCCTGCCCATGTTCTCCATCTGACCAATACAGAAGAATACAACTACAGAGGCACCAAAGGATTCACAATCTCTCATTTTGTATTTTCAGAAATGTTGATTATCAGCCTCAAGGTACTCCCCAGCCTATTTGCCTTTCCCCCACTGCTCAGCTTCTTGATTCATGTCCCTTTAGCCTCACTCCAGCCAGCTCTGAACACAACTGGCAAAGCTGAGCTGTGTCTGTCTTCATTCCTTTTATTCACAATGCGTCTCTGGCTGCTTGTTCTCCACCAAGAACCTTCTACAGTGACAACAACAGAGCATGAACACTTCCTAGTTTTGGTCTACTGTACAGTTATACTACCTATTTACTTTCGGAATAAGACTGGTAACTTTTAACACTCCCAGGGAAAAAAAATATATTATTTTTTTAAACAGGCACCAATCAAGCATAAAAAATCATGGATTTTTTTTTCTTTTTGTTTCCTTTCACTGTTCATTGCAATGTATGCAAATCCCTCTCCTTTCAATATTCCTCCTTCATGGACTAAGCTGATAGTCTTATTTTAAAGCATTGTAACAACCATTCTTTTTTGTAAACAAATAACAGTATTTTCCTAAGTACCTAGGTTTCTTAACTTCTACATGAATAAGGACAGTAATTCCCAGGCATACAGCCACCACAGGGTAGAACTTCCAATAAATTGCATCATTCTGCAAAGCACTGCCTGCTACAGTACTTTGTAATTGCTTCTGCTCCTTGCAGTAATCCCCTCTGAAATTGAGCTTTGGCTTTTGGCGGGTGATAGTCCCAAGGGGTACCACAGTGATAGCCAACGACCCAAACCCAACAAACAGAAGCTTGCCAAAGCATCCTCTTCCTCTTTTTAGTTCTCTGATTTTCATATTCTTGAGGGCTGGCCCAGGAACTCTGGCCAATAGTGTACAGCCAGATGATGGCACAGACTTAGAGGATGAAGAATATAAATGAAAATACAGAACAGTTTAAAAATTACATTTTAATTAAATTTTCTGAAAAACAGCCCCACACTTAAATGCACTTTGGATGAAGACTATAAAAGTTGTACAGCTTCTCTGGCTGGTTTTCTAAACCCAAACGTGTGCTATCTCACTTTAATTTTAACTGCTTCTTAAGGTGATAACAGTGAACAATGTGGCTTTAGAATATAGAGGCCAAATGGGAAGCAGGAAACATTTTTTTTCCCCAGCAGTTATACAGAGGTATGACAAAAAGAAACACTCTTGAGTGCTAGACTAGCACTGAACATAAACAATAACATTGTATAGGGCTGAATTTTGGGAGATTTGTTTCTTTCTACCAAAAGTTCTGCAGCTAATTTGCTGTGGAAAAGAATCTGTGCAAAGCTGGTATGGGCCAGTCTGCTGTAATTGAGGTGTGGCCTACCAAGAGTTTCTCAGGATCAGGGCAAAGGCATCCTCCCTCCAAGTAAGGCTGTTATTTACTTGCATTGCCTCAAAATTCTTTTGTCATGATAGACTGGATCAACCCAATCTAAATGTTTTGATCTGTTACATATGTGGAAAATGAGATACTGGCACACACACAAAAAGCAGCTGCTTTCTAACTGCATCGTCTTAATGACCTCTATACAGAGCACAGGGCAAGTGGATTAGTCCTCTACCAACGGAGACTGCTTTACCTTCCAGTCTCCGTGTAACATGGGAAGGAAAACTCAATGCCCACTTTAAGTGATGGAATTAAGTTAGATGTAACTTGCAAATTGATTAATTTTCTCAGCAGACTGAGATTGAACTGAATTTTCTCTTTTGCACTCTAAATATTCCACGCTTGTCGTGAAACAAGTTAGCTAAAATAAATTAGTCAGTGTGGAATAAATTTAAAGGGACACTGACAGATCTCATTTAGCCCCAAATTAAGGATAAAAGCAAGAACAATACAAAATAAATATTAAAAAGTCAGCCTGAAAAAAAAGAAACACTTCTGTGTGACTTCTTATAAGGAAATAACTTCCCTTTAAATAATATTTGCAACCTGCAATTGAGTGCAGTAGTGAATTTGAAATTTCCTTTCAGCTAGGTGACACCAGCAAGTCCGCTGTAGCTCTTCAGCTACAACCACCAACAGCAAACTGACGACAATGAAGAAATGCAATACTTCTAACCAATGATCCAAGGTCAGTTGTTGACAGTTTAAATACATTGCTAACCTGCTAGCATAATATTTCAGGGAGCATTCATTCATAAAAATTTTAAGCATTTTAAAAGGCTCTTATGATAATAGACAATATGATCATTGCTGGTATTATTGCTTTGACCCAGAGGGTCACATCACCAGAGGTCCTCCTGTGCTGGTGCGCCACCCTCTGCTCTGGGAAATCTATGTACTCAACCACCAACCTCACCTACTCGCACAAATTCTGCAAAGAAGCAGTTCTGTGGGCCCTAAACATGACCGAGCATGACTGGATGAAAACAGGAGACAAGAGTTCATTCACATTCATTTAGCTAGCAGTTTGACTTTTTTTTTTTTTTTTTTTTTCAATTTGAAATAGTTCCCCAATCTTTTTCCTGTTTCAACTTCAGTATCTGAAGTTGTTTTATCATATATGATAAAAAAAAAATCAAACATTTTCAGATGATTTCTGTTCAACTGCACTTTCCCACTTTGCTTTTCATTCTTTCTTTGGTCACAAACCAATTTAAAGCTCGCAGCTGCACGAGGAGCACTGAACGCAGTATGACTGGTTGCAGCACCTCCTGTGATGGGAACTCAGGAAAACATGCATGTCCTGCTTGCTGTTCTATGAAATAAGACCCATGGCATCCATACCATAAGTGATTAGCCACCCCTCATTAAATCTCAAGTTGCTAACTAAGCTCAGAACTTTCACATCCTATTTTATTTACAAGACACTTTAAAATAGTAAATAAAACTTGATGTGCTGTATAAAAAAAAAAAACGACAAAGGAATGACAACAGCTATTGAAGTTCCTTGTGGGGGAAGCAACACAGAACACAACATCATACATGGCTGCAATAAATTAGCATTGAAAAGAGTTTAATAAGGCCATTGAGTAAAAGGAAGTGAAGGGTAGTTCTTATAGCAAGAAGTAAATTGATTATATCACCCTGCTGGTGATAAACACGGTGATATTGGCTGTCTTGCTGCTCGACCGGATGAAATAGCATGTATTTCATCAGCCTATGGGATTAAAACCTAGAGGCGACAAATTGAATTGGCATTAAGAATAATGTTGGCCTTTGTAATTTTTTTTTTCTCCAGAAACTTACTATATTGAATGGGACAAAACTTACATTTCAAGGAAGGCTTTATTTGTCACACATATGATCTTAACTCAATAAACCAAACAAGCCTTTTCTCTCTCCCTAAATCAGTATAATAATGGTAGTTTTGTTTAAGCTGCTTGTTTGTACAAAAGCCTGTAGATATATAGACCTTAGGGTAATCCTATTGCTGAAAGTAAGATCTAAATGAAAACAAATCTTACCAGCAGATCTCTATTTTGAAGACAGCTCTATTCAAATCGGCTATGCTGATTAGAGTCTGAGATAACCCGCACACCATTTAAGGTTGATCACTTTAGCAAACATGAGCTTTGTGCTACAATTTTCTAGTCTTTCATTTTCAGGGACAGTAAAGGCCCCCATAATGACTTCATTAGAGAGTTACACAACTTCAGGCCAACAGAATCTTCAAGGAGAAAGCAGTAGATGCAAAAGCTCAATTTAAAAGCTCTGCCTTAGATTGTCCAGTGATGCTGGATTATAGCACTTCTGCCTGTTGAAGACCAGGTTCCATTTTCTCTTTTTCTCCTTTGTGCACACACTAATCAGAGCACAGAATGACAGCAGCTCGACTTTTTCTGGTCCAAATAACATATAAACAAAACTGATGAAAATGATGTGCAAAAAAACTGACCATGGTTTTACTCTTCTCAAATGAAATACTATTCTAAAGAATAAACAATATCTGTTGGGGATATAGTAGGGAGCAGGAAAAGGGGAAACTCAAAAGAGAAACATCTCTTAAAATTCAACAGACTTTTTTTTTTTTTTTTTTTCCAGTGGGAAACAAACCCTCTATACTAGCAAAAAGTTGGTAACGCTTCTCTTCTGCAACTCAACCGGTAGGTTCAATCACTGGTTACTTGCATGTAGATTTAATCTTTAGGAGAAGCTTCATTTTCTCTGTGAAAACATTTGTAGAAGAGAATGGATAAACTCTGAAGGTAATATGGCCAACTTCTATTTTCCTCCTTACTCCAACTTTTCTACTGAAGTGGACAGAAACAGTCCCCGCTGCAGAAGCAAAAGGGTTGGTCCCCATGGGTTGACTGACCAAAGACTACAGAGCCCACTGCCACCAAATGGCTCAAGTGCTCCTTGGAATCCTACAGTTCCCTGTGACCTGCTCAGTTGAGTCTGGAGCCCTTTTTTAAATGCATGTGCATGAATTTGTTTGTGGTTTGTGCAGAAGAAATACTGCCCAGGGTTGTATTAAGTTCTGAAAAGAATTTTCAAGGGCAATTTTTGTTTGCTGGAAAAAAAAAAACCTCCATGCTCTTGATAACCCCTACTCTGCCTACAAAGAGACTCCATGATAAACCCTCTGGCATGGCTCACAGAGAGGTGGGAAAACTGCTGTCAAGCTGCCTGGCCCTTTCCCCTCTCCCTCAATCCCTTCCATGCTGCACACACACCAGGAGGAACTACTGGGCTTGCACTCCCTGTTCACTGCAAACTCCACTTGCTGCAGCAAGAGCACAAGTTTTAACAAGTCTGCTGACTTCAATAGCAGCATTTACTAACACAACAAATGCCCACCAAGTCAGGAGCACTTTAGAGGAAGGATTACAGATCTCTGAGGAAAAATAGAGTCTAAACAAGGAAGCTGATGGGCTGACTCTGAAAGGACAGATGATTTGGGTCAGATGTGCACTAAAAGCTTCAAAAGTAATATTGCTTTTTCTCTTAAATCCTTTGTTTATATGCTCACCCCTGCCTTTCCCCTCTGGTTTCTACCTAAGATCTTACTTCTTCCTCTGTACCTGAGGCCTCTTATCCTCCTCTGTTTTTCTTCCTTGTCTGGCTCCCACTCCCTGAAACCATAAAGTAGTCTGTTTCTTACTCTTTTTGACTCTTCCGTTTACCCTAAGTCCTTTAAAAGATTATTTCCTCCCCTTGTTCCCCACAATAAATCCATTAAGTGAAGTGATTAATTCATTGTGCCCCAGCAAGGTGCCACAGCCACATTTTAAAAGAGGTGATATGTCATTGCACATGGGGGATATGAAGGAGCTGAAAGAAGTGACTTTGCCTTTGCCAAATAGGGAGCCTGCAGTGCAGCTTCAATTCAACTCTGTATCTCAGAGTCTTCAAGACAACGTTTAACTCACTGCATTGCTCACCCTCACTGATGTCTTAGTTCACTTGGCACCTCTTGTTGGCCAGTGACTGAATGTAAAACTGACACGGTGGGCTAAAGGGCTCTCATTGGATTATCTCAGCTAGATAAACATGTGACATCAGAAAATATGCACTGATTAGAAAGACAGTTATTGCCATATATAATCAGCGTTATGAGTCTTCTAACTCAGTATCCAAGACTGAACAGGTCAAAGTAAAGTTCAAGGGTACCACATGACAATCTACCTCCTCCTGTCCCCCAGAAAGTCTCACCCAATTCTAAATATTAGATGTTATCTTAAACCTTTCAAGAATGAGGTTTTATCTTCTTCCCAGTGCTCTCTCTGTTTGTATTAGCTACAATAATGCTAGATATTTTTGTTATCTACATAAATGTCTAATCCCTCATTCAGTTTTGTAAATTCTTGGCTTCAGTGAATTCCAGTGGCAATGAAGCCCTCAGACTGATCACATGTTGTGTGAAACGGCAAGTCTGATTCTGGGAGCTAAGCCAAAGCAGGGAGCTTGTTGGTATGGAAAGATATTTTTAATTGAGGAATGAGCTTTTATTTAAAAAAACAACCTGTACACATCCTAATTCTCTGCTAGGCTGATGATAGGACAACTTCTTACATTTTCTCAACTCCTCAGTCCAGTTCTAAGTCAGGAGAGATAAGGAGGCTGGCAATTCTGCTGAGTGCAATGTCACTGGAAGAGTGGTACATATATTCTTTTCCTTCTTGACTTGTTCATACACATCATTTGCCTGTTTCTTGACAAATGAATTTCCTGGACAGCATTGCTCTGTTGGCACATCAAGGCTCATGAACACAGTACACCAGGGGAAATAAGAAATGGATTTTATTAAGTTTATTAGCAGCTAAAAACATGATACTTCAAGGCTGGAAGTAAAGTAATCCACCTACACAATTTGAGTGGAATGAACATTTGGCTTCAACTACAGCTCATATGTAAAATATAAATCCAGTTTCTCAATTGGAAATCCTTTGGGGTCTGGTTTTACACTACCTTGATCAAACCAAGAATTAAAGTTCAAGCTGGCTTCCATTCCCACATGGCAATATGACCTACATGTTTGTATTAGTGGTGCTACTCCTTCCCTACCTCTCTTCATATCAGTTATTTCCCCTAGCTTCTCTTTTTTTGCTTCCTTTCCTTTCTTTCAAAGTTAAAATGAGTTTTAACATTATATAGACAATATATTGTGAAGACAATGGAGAAAGTAATGCAAAAACTTGATACAGAAAGAGCCACTTCTAAACGAGGTTCTGCCTTTCCACCACTAAGTATCTCATATGGAATAGAGAGTTGCTACTGGCTACAAATGAAGCAAGAAAAGATTAATGATTTTTGCAATAAAATTCTGAAGCTCAGAATAATTGCTATCAAGTTAAACAAGACATAAACTCACAGAGCTGCATGGTCAAGGCCATATTAGAGAAACTGGACTTGTGAGAACCAGGACTTCTGGGTTCAGTCCTGTTCCAGATATCCAATGTGCCTCTTGGGGTTTCCTCTATGCCAAAATTTTTCCATCTGGAAAACAAAGGTAAGGCTCGTCTCCCACAGATGGATGCCACAAGGCTAAATTCAGATCTACAGTGCTCTGAAGCTCTTAGATAGCAAGAGCTATCTGTATCTGAAATAATGTTCTTACACACCTACTACCTGCAGTGAGCTGTAGTCACACATACTGACTGACTTCTACGTTACCAGAAGACAGACCTGATTTCTTCTCAGATCTCACTCTTTGTACCTGGGGAAGCAGCTGAAAAGCGGAAAGCAATGTTGCTGGTGTTCTTGACCACAAGGTTTTCACACCAAGACTACTATTCTGATGGCTTGCCAGCTCACTTGGACACTTCACTGTCCCTCAGCCAGAGATGCTCTGTTAATATTCAGGCCAAGCAGGCTGAGGTCTCTAACAGATGAGTAATAGCTCAGATCAGTTCTGCTTACTAATGTATCTTAGGCTGCTGTTATCTCTGTGAAAATTCAAAACTTCTGAAATGCGTGGGATACTAGGGGCTCCAGTCAGAGGACATCCCTCATTGGCTGAGGAAGCAACAGCTCTGACAATCTTGTTCACCTTCCTCTTATTCTAAGGTGTGGAGGCTCCTCTAAGTACTGTTCCAAACACCACTGTTACAAGAACAAATGGGATCAAAACTGACGGACAAGTAGGACACCATATTTGGATACTAAATGAGATAAAGGCAAGGAGGTAGCAGTTGCCAGAACTGAATGTTTTAGCAGTGGAGTGCAAGGACAGAATTAAAAACCTCCTATTAATCACTCGCCTGTGTACAAGAGGGAGTTAAACCAGCTGATCACAGATGCCACCACAGGCTGGGCACTACAGTGCAGCTCAGAAAGTCAAACAGGTAGTGATCACTCCTCATCTGTACGAGCAGCCATGTTTTAATATACGGTACTTCACCCCACCCTTTTCAGAAAAGATTGATAAGCAAAATGATGAAGCTTTAATGAGCTTAATTGCAAATGCCTTATGTTCTTGCATTGTTGCCAAACAGCTACTTCAACATCCAGCAGTTTACTTAATAACTCCCCCCTCCTCTTTCCTCCCCCCTCCAAGCCCAGTAACGTAATTATTCTCGTGGCAACCCTCTATTTCGCTTTTCTTTATTTACTTCCCCTCTCCCCCTCCCCGAATTACTGTAAATGGGTATCTTTGAAAGGAGGGTGGCAGGCAGCTTTTGGTACAGGGCTTACCAAGAAGCCCTCCATCAAAGGGGCCTTTGTGAGCATGCTCTGGACCCAGGCCAATCAGATCATCTTGCTGTCTGTCTCTGAAGAAAATTCGCCCCTGGTATGCAAGCCAAGCCAAGCACCGTAGACAGGGTGACTGCACTCCTAGTCCAACCTGTCTTAGTTGAGTGAAAAAATGCTGAAGGGAAAATTACCTGTTTGGCTCCAGACTGAATTAACTTTTTAATATACAAGTATGTTTATTATTTTTCCTTAAAAGTGTCTGCCTATCTAATATATTCATTAATGTTATCTGGTCAGTTTGCTTGAAATATTATGAAAAATGTGCAAATGCAATAAGGCTACAGTGCTTGGAGGCAAAGCAAGATGTATTTTCTAATTATATGGCAGAAAACGACATTGTTATTAACAAATTACACTACAGAGTAATCTCCTTATGTTAAGGCTAGTGCAAGCAAGGCTGTCTTGCCCCTCATTCCCAGTGTATCGGGAGGAGTGGACGCCTTCACATCACCTCTCTCCCTGTTCACTCATCACCACAGATCCTCAGCAT
>NW_008596976.1:108490-169971 GCF_000691845.1 Merops nubicus | reverse complement strand
TCAGCAGCAAACTTAGTGTGTCCCTGCTGAAGCCAGCTTTCAAACTCTTTCTGAATGGCACAGCCTCTCTTCCCCAAAAGATCCTCATGGCTGAAGGGCTCTTGTAGCTCAACAGTCCTCCACTCCATACTCAGAAATCTCGCATTTTCACCATCCTTGAGCTGCTTCCCAAGTCTCTTAAGAGATTTGTCTGTACCAATTTGCACTGTAGAGGGAATGCTGAGAGCTTCTGCCTGCACTCAGCTCTTTCTCCCCTTCCCTTGGTCTGGCTGTCTTCTCCTCTGCCTGTCTGCCCCAGCCCCTGGTACTATCTTGAATTCCTCCCTCTGCTGCCACTTCCCCTAGGCAGCTTCTTCCTGCTCCCTGTGTGCTCTTGACTCTTTTGTTCCCCTTTTTAGAAACACCTTGTAAGTGCCAGACAGGAATTTCCTGACACCATGTCCTGCATTAAGCAAGCGATAATGGCAGAAACAATAGAGAATTATGTCAGTAGGGTGCCCTAACAAAAGAGCAGAGTTTGAATGAGGAGGTAGCTTTGGTCTTTGGAATTTGTCCACTATAAATGACTCTTCTTCTTTTATTAGCATGTCTAGTTTAAGTGCAACACATTGTAATTTTAAATGGACAATAATAAAGAAGGATCATATGTTCTGCTCTTACATGTGCCTTTCACATTCCCTGGGGGTTACTCCCCTCTGCTCTTTCCTCCACCATCACCATTCATATTTCTCACTATATTTAACCATCTTTCCTTGTCTTGTTTTTTTTTTGTTTTTTTTTTTTTCCCTCTCGGAAGAACCCATAAGTCCTAATCTAGAGCTGTGCAAAGTAAAAATAAAATAGAGTTTACAAGTACAGCAACCTACCTGTACACCGCTCTTGCTCACAAAATGTTTGCGTGGCAAATACTATAGAAGAAAACACAAATTACACAATATACTTATAAAACCAGTTGATCTTAAACTCATCCTGGTTGTTGCTCTCTGAAAATATAAATGACCCTATATAAAATATAGGATCCCTGAGTTCCTGTCTTAGTCGTCGTTCAAATAACAGCTTGTCAGGCTTTCAAAGCTGGCCATCACCAAGCAGGAGCAAGGTTACCTAAAGTAGTTCCCTAAGTAGCCATTCCTTCCTATCAGTACTCTAAGAGCTGTGCTGGTGTCAAGAGTTTCTGACTATATGTCGGATTTTGCAAACTAAGTTAAAACAACCACTGACTTATTTTAAGGCTCTCGCCTTCACCATATAGCCCCACAACCAGTTCAACTAGTGTGGAAGTCACAACACGGCTAGAAACGTGTGGCTAACACCTACTTAGAGCACTACTGCCAGTGAAAGTTACACGTATGAAACTAAATACTAAGTTTTTCAAATAGCTGTGCACTAAAAAATGACTTGCCAGCTTTGTAGTGAGTTTCTTCTCTTATTTCTCTTCCGTGTATTTCTTCACAAGCTAATGCAATCTGGAAACTGGTGTTTCAGAGTAAGTATTCCGAGTAACAGCAACAAGAAAATACCGACAAATAGGAGCTGTGCAAGACAATCTTTCTAAGATGAATTTCAGGACTAGATTCCAAAGTGTCTTTCTGTAGCCCAGACATTGGTTTTCAGTTGTGACTCAGACTGATTCCTTGAGCATAAACACAGCCCTTACTTACCCTATGCCTCAGTTTTGCCTGTCGTTATCAAACAAACAGAAGTTTTGTTAATATGCCTGATGAAAACACAGTAATTCTTCCATGGAACATTCTGGCCCATGCTAAGGGTTAGTGCTGTTATCATTGACAAACACTTGGTTTAAAAAGAAAATTCTGCTGTCCTCTTGACATTCATTCATTGAACTGTGGGTTACAGCCAGGGATGCCTATACTTTTTTACTTTTTTTTTTTTTTTTTTCCTGCATACGTCACAGGTTCATTTTTACTTATATTAAACATGATCAGTTTTACCAGATCCTGACAAAGGTACACCAAACACAGCATTGTTTTTCTTCTAGCAGTGTGCAAGCAGAGTAATTTTTGCATATCTATTTTTTTGCCTTGCAGCTTACAATAGTGCCAAGAGGTACTTCAGATCAGGTAAAAGCATAATTGAATAATTTTAGTAGCCTAAAGTCAAGCTGGTCATTATCAAAATACTCTGCTTTCTGAAGCACTCCTTGGAATTTTAAGTTGGTTTTTTTCTTCTGGAATCAGTCATTCTGGCACATCACACAACCAGGAAAAAAAATCCTCTTTCTTCCATACACTAATTTGTCATAGGATTTGGTTCTCTTGACATTGTCTCCTGTGCCAATAGATGACAGTCGAGAGAACATATGTAAAAAGAGCCACAGACTAAGCAAGCTACAGATAGCAGATTACAAAGTGAAGAGCAGTCCAAGAATTCTATATTAAACTATAAAAAATTGAAACTTGGCTTCTCTTAGAGATAAAGATTTCTGCTCTATACACTAGTTTTCCATTTCCCAAATGTGTTTTTTTTTTTTTTTTAAAGGATGCATTACTTGTATGAAGGAATATGATGACTAATAGCTATTTCCCATTAATTCTGCTTCCTGTAGGGATTTACTCCTTGGTGTGATCTCACATTTAGCACCAGGTGGGGGTCGTATGTCCTAACCGCAACCTGCTTATTCTACAGCCCAGTGCACGATGAGATGAATAGGATGGAAAATACCCTTCAGCTTCAACTTACTTGACACTGCCTCTGCAAAAGGCTGACACAGAAATGAAGTTGACAATCTGAATGCCAGATGATTCTCCACCAACTGTGTACATTCTAGACTACCACAAGACATGGCATCTACCGAACTGAACTCCACTTTAGATTTGTCCTTTTAAATATTGTTTTGTGGTTTGGCATGAAACAGCAGTGATAACCCATTGGTGTTTTACAGTCTCTGGGCAAAGTACTGTCCTGCATGCTGCTCACTCTCATTTACAGTTCTCAAAATGCTCAGCCATCAGCTGTTAAAGTCCTGTAGAAGAAGCAGCACCCACTTCAGGACCTCCAAGTCCTATACTATGCACACAGGTCCCCATGCCATTGCTCCTCCTTGTCTGACTTTCACATTCAAGAGGTCTAAGGCTTGTAAAACAGAGCCCACAGATACTGTAAATACAAAAAGGGAAGAGCATTTGGGCTACAAGGAAACACCCATGGGAAATGTGGTGGCGCAACGTATCCCAAACTGTGATACACACCTCATTAAAGCAGGTGAGCTTTTTCAAAGCAGTCCCACAGGTTGGCCCAGAACCAGGGCCTTCCCCACAACAGCACTGTGTGCCATTGGAACAGCTGCACAAGGAGCTAGACACCTTTTTTTTTTTTTTTTCCTATCTTTTAAAAAAAAAAGAAAAGTTGTGGATATCCATTTGGGGATATATGTTTTACTCGTGTCCTGGAGTAGGAACTTGAAACAACTAAGTCTCACAAAACTTCTGTAATACAAATTCCTTAACACTCACAATTTTATAGGCAGAGACAAATGAAGTCAATATCAAACCCAGGATGTGCATGAGGAGCTCCCATCTCTGTGTTCAAACCACAAGATAATTCCTTTCCTTTCAGGCCCTGATCCAGAGCAAATCAGTTGGAGTCCTTCTATTGAGTTCTCAATCAGCAGTGTAATCACTTTAGCATGTGTCAGGATTAAAACCAGCCCTCCAAATAGGACCATGTCTACACTGCAAATGCCTTACTGATAAAGGAATATCAGCACAGTAAACAGACAAAGCATTCCTGGGGCGGTGTAAACTTACACTGGCAAATCTGCTCTTTGTAGTGGTATAGTAAAATCGTCCCCACAAGCAAAACAAGCACCATTTTGGGGTATAATTGCATCTACATGTGTAGTGTTTGCTCACGAAGAGGTGTCAGTCTGACCAGAACAGCTGTGCTGATAGAAATCTGTTGTACAGACCTGGCCTTATTTTTTTTAAATAAAGTTTGAAGTAATTAATAACAATCAACATTGACTCTCTGGTCAAAGTGGTGTCAGTTTGTTTCTTTAGAGGTTTACACAAACCGTCTGTTTTAAGAAAGAGAAAAGAATTTAAAATAGTTACATGGGCTTGCCTTGGCTAGTATTTAGAAGAGTGTGCAGCTATGGAAATCAGATACACTGTGTGGAAACACCATTTCTGGACACAAAGCCAGGCTTTGTGTGTTTACAGCTAGATTTTTCCAAGACCCTATTCAGCAAAGTCTTGTAGTCATACCCTGCTAGTTCCACAGATGGAGGAAAATGGTGACGTGGAAGAGATCTCCCACATGGCCAGCCTCTCCCCAAGGCTGTAATGACACACTTGCTTCTTGCTGCAGATACAGACACCTTGAGCTTTGAGAAGTGAAAGCTGGGGATTAAAAAACCAAAAGAAAGAAGAATACAAGGAATGTGCAAGGAATACAGGTGTAACCAGCCAAAAAGGAGACAAAAGTCTGCCTGGGAAATTTCTCTCAAATTTCTTTGAAAACCAAGAAAAATCATAGCTTAGCCTAGAAAAGTTGCTTTCTGCCCTTGGATCACACTGTTTGCTCCTATTGCCCTGTTAGGTACAATGCCTGTTTTGACAATTTGTTAAGATCCATTTAAATGGAGCCAGATTTGACCTGATGATATGAGATCTGATAAAATTATGTGAGGAAATCCTAATTTAACAAACAATGCCTTGAATTACATTTCCTTACCCCCAGTGGAATCTAATTCTGATAACCCAATATGAACTCCCTCTTCTCTTTGCTCTTTTGCATATGCCTAATGCAATCACTGCTCTGTCTGCGAAGTCTCATCTTCACCTGACTAGTCTGCTGCTCTCCACTCCCTCCTGCACTCATTTGAAGAAGGGCGTCTTGTTTACTCACCTTGAGCTGTTGGTCTCCTTTTTGCTAGATTCTCAACACCCAAAAGGCTTGTTTTCCTGTGATATCTTTGTAGCCACCATCTCCAATCCTTCATTTCTATTACACCCCTCTCCTCTATGAGGGTAACCTTCCTGAGTCTCCTTTCATCAACTCAAAGACCAGTTTCATTTGACTTCATTACCCTGCGCTGAGGTACAGCTAAGCAAACTCTTCTGATGCAGGAGCTGGAGAAGGCAGAAGACATCTCAGTGGTGCTGCCACTTCCCCTTCTGACTCCAAAGCCTCTAATTCTCACCTAAGCATTGACATTTCTCTTTCTTTCCACACTGATACCCAGACTACCATTCTATACCAGTCAGTACTGCATAAATAACCTTTTCTTCCCTTGTCCCCACAAGGAAGAATTAGTTAAATAAACAAACAGAACTGGAGCCTTGGCAATCTCTGGCTTACTACACACTTTGCCTCCCTAGCTCCCAGTTTTTCCAAACCGTCCAAAATTAATCAGGCACAGACTACTTCTCTATTTCCATACTCTAATCAGAAGGCTGTGCTTAACTTACTAAGGAGTGCTTCAAATTTTCTTTAAAACTCCACACTTCAGTCCTGTGTGAACCAAACAACCACCATTCCCTGGCAGAGACACAGTTCTAACACCTACCCTGGAGGAATATGAAAAATGAGATGACTGTTTCCTAGCTGTGCATACCTGAGAATGAAATATGTATTTGCTTCCCTCCCTTTTGCTTTGCTGAGCATGTTGCAGTTGTGACGACATGTTGGAGGTGATTAGACACTCAGCTTGGATGACACACATAACTTATCCAATAAAACCTCCACACAACACCTCCCCATCCATCTCTATAGATCTTCTTGATTCCTACCCCAGCCTTCAACACCCAGGAAAGTTATTTATGCCTACGTGAATTAGCTTGCTAAGAATAAGTGGAGTGTAGTGAGCCAGCAGTTTTCTTCCACAAATGAGAAAATGAGTAAAGGGTTCCCATAGCTTAGTGTTGCTGAAACACAACTGGCATGGCTAATTTTGGCCTGAGAAGTGCACTGAGGATTCTCTACATTTCCCACACAGGTTGAGCTTATCAGTTCACACTTGTTAGTGCAAAAATCTCTTTTCCTATCTTTGTTTCTGCCACTTCTCTTATCCTGTCACTCTCCTGGAGTAAGTGTACTGCTTGGGCACTTCAGTAGCCATTTTTGCAAGCACTCTTATTCCATTACAGAAAGATACTCACACGTACACACGAATGACAGTAGACTTCAGTGTAGTGCTTATCACGGAGGAAGGACAAGACAGCCCAGTGTACCTCCTGTATTGCAGGCTGCCTTATACAAAGATGATCTTTGTTTCAGCAGCTTTCCTTCTGGAAGAGACAGGCAACATTTCAACTAAAACCTTTAAGAAAATAATTTCTTCATGCAAAGGACAGAGAGGGAGGAAAAAAGCTATCCATGATGATTCATTACTACAAATGTAGCATTTATAATTTCCTCTCACTTCTGAGCCCACAGGTCATGGACTTCACTGGGGTTGGAGTGTCCCAAGTTTCACGTTTTGGGTTGTTAAGCTGCCTCATGGTGGGCAGAGCACTCCAACCTGCTGACAAAGCACTTTCCTTTCCAAGGCAGCGAAAATGAAACTACAGACCCAAAACCTGGTCAGTGATTTTGAAGGGGGACACCCTAATTTCAGGGGATTTGGATTCACAGGTTGAAGGTGATTTAATGAGTTTTACAACTCCTGGGAAACTGGATATGTGTGCTGAATCGGACAGGAACAGGTCAAAGGGACTTTGTGGGACACGGACTGAATTTGGTGCTGATCCAGCTATTGCAAAGCACTGCCTGAAGCCTGAAGGGAAGTAAAGAACTGAGAATAGGCTGGAGATGGAAAACCCTACTGGGAAGACAGGTCTTCTAGGCACATATGGACGCTAAGACCATAGGCAGTACATATGATGTGGGGCCTCCATGAGATATGGAAGCTTGTAAAACTCCCCAAGTGAAGGACAACCACAGAGGCAGCATGTGTGCTTCAAATTTTCCTTCAAATCTGAACCATTCTGTGGCACATTTCTCCACTGGGTGAGTCAGAGGTGCTAACCACAGCTCCCTGAGGAAACCAAAGGTCAAGCATTGAGCAAGGTGGTTTTCTGAAACTCGTCTTAGTGTCTGCTTGATCCAAAGCAATAATTTGAAATCAAGCAGTGCCATTTTTCCCTTTAAATACATGAAGATTTAATTGTATGAATTTTTCTCCCGCTGCCTGTTCATTCTCCATTACTGAGCTTACACAGGAGCAAATCTATCATGTGGCTAAGGGGCACAGAGCCCTTTGCTAGCCCTGCCTGTGATGGGGACAGTTCACATCACATACAGAGAGCAGCTCCACCACGCAGAGCTCTCTCCACTGCATTGCAGCTGCTCCCCCACCAGTTCACTTGCTATTTTCACACTGCACACTGGGCAAGTGAAGACAGTCTATTTAGCACCCCACAACAGAGACATTTGTAATTCCTTGCAGTGGGCTCCCTCCTCTCTCATACCTCCTGATAGAGAAAATCATGGCTAATTGTGCATGTGTGACACAGGAGAAACTTATGGAGATGATTCCTTTCCCACCAGTACTCCTTTCCTTTCCTTTTCTTTTCTTCATGCCCAGAGGAATGTCAGCAGTTTTCCTCTACTCTAGATTTTGAAGCTTGATAGAGAAGAAAGCATGCAGTAAGTTTTAGCTGTCATGCAGGCTGATTCTATATCTCTGTAAATGCCCTCTTGGTGCACTATGTGGATAGTTTTAGCATCTTTGGTGCACTCTGTTTTAGGAAATGAAAGATTTAATTTAAGAAACATTGACAGAATAGAAAGCAAGGATCAGTCCATGCAACACAGAAGAATTCGGTCTATAAGAGGAGGAGGAAGGAAAATTGTTCACTGCTTCATGGGTGAGTGTCAGGAAGATGGAATTAATCTTTTTTCAGTGATGACCTGTGATAGGACAAGGGGTAATGGGTGCAAATTGGAGCATAGGAGGTTCAAGGGGAAAATCAGGAAAAATTTTTTTCCTGTGAGGGTGCCGGAGCACTGGAACAGGCTGCCCAGAGAGGGTGTGGAGTCTCCTTCACTGGAGTCATTCAAAACCCGCCTGGACGCCTTCCTGTGTGATGTACTCTAGGTGGTCCTGCTCTGGCAGGGGGGGTGGACTAGATGATCTTTCGAGGTCCCTTCCAACCCCTATGATTCTATGATAAGTCTCTGAGATGTTCAGAGGATGTGAAATCTCTCTGCTAAGTTGGGGATTCCAGTTCAGAGTACTTCACACTTTGCAATTCCCTGGCAGGCCAGCCTGTTTGCACAGACCTGGCTGCTGGGACTCCAGATCTCACATCAGACCATTTGGAATTTATTTAACACGTGTCACACAATGCAAGTTTTGCTTCAGAGGAATAGGAAAATCACTTGTAAGTGTGCATATACAAGATCAGAAGTCATGGAAACCATGCTCGCTGCTTGTCAACTTATTCAGGGTAAATTGTGTAATCAACTTAACATAGCAGTTATCCTTTACCTAGAAGGTCAAGTTCATAGTTCCTGTATGTCACCACACTTGCCTATTAATCACTCAGGAGGAAATTAATCATTTTTATTTAAAACTGTACGAAGTGGGGTTAAGGCTGAATCCAGATATCCTCTCTCTCTTTTAGAGAAGATATGAGAACCAGACTTTCTGCAGTTCAATCCCCACCTTTTGGGGAAAAAAATAAAAAAAAAGAATGAAAAGAAGGAAATTTGAGTGAAAGTTGCTAAATGACTTATCTCCTCATCACAAGCTGTTAAGGAGACAGGTTGCTAAGCCATTCAACACCCTTTCTTTCATCTGTTCCCCTGTTTCTCTCAAACAGTTTGGATCCTACACTGAATTTCTGCCACTGGCATTTTCTCCTTCTACCTTCTCTATTTCATCTCCTATGGTATTCACAGCAAATCATGAAATGAAGTGAAGGGACAAAGTGATTGAGGGTAACTTTATGATTAGTCATGATGTTCTCTCTTGTCCAAAGCCAGGAGACGGCACTTAGGGAAGACAATGTGAAAACATCATCATCCCAGTGTGGTGCCTGGAAACACACAGAGTCCTTCACACTCTGAGATCTGTTCATCCAAAAGGCACCTCTGGACAGGGCTCCAGCTCATTAAACGAAAACTACTTAAATTCTGGAAAGACAAGACCACATTTTCCCCTGCCTATCCTTCAAAAATTTCATAGCACATTACTGTAACCTTTTTTAATAAGTTTGCCAGAAAACTGATAATAGCTCAGTTCCTCCCTCTCCACCACTGGTGTCCTAAGATCATCTTTTTCCACCTGGATTTCCCCTGAATTCATTTCCATGAATGAAGTGATGCCATTTTTCTTTTTGAGACTATTTCAGAATCTGCCACTTTGGGATATCTCTTCTGTGCATTAAGTTGCAGCTAGTTACACTCCAGAAATGCACTCTGCCAGGTCAAGAGTTTTTCTTCCTTGTGAATTAATTATGAAAAATCTTCATCTCCAACATGTACGGCTGGTTCTTGTTTGCTGCCTACATGCTTTTCACTTTCCTGTTTCTGAATGCATTGGAAACGTTAACAAAAGAGATAATCCCCCTTTGTGGGTATTCCCATAATTAGCAACGTGCACATCTGGATAGCGTTTCAATAGTCCACTGTTATTCAAACAATTTGTAATCACCCAGGCTGTGTAGTGAACCACCAGACCGGAGCATATAGCTTTTCATTATTATGTGGTATACAGTACCCATAATATACAAATAAACTCAAAACCTGCAGCAGCAACAATGACACATTCTGTGTGGCCTTATTCACCAAACAGCTCTCCAAGAAGTCTTTAGTGAAAGATGCGACACATCCGCTAATTACTTGGGGTTGTAAGTGCATAGGGAGTTTAGGAAAATCTTGCTGCATCTGTTCAACATTCTAAAAAGAGAAGTCCAACAGCATTTATAGGATTTCAACAATAAAGACTATAAAAACCTAGAGCTCTGAGGTAGTTATGTGAGTGCACAGTATGCTGGAACATACAGGACGTGTAACAATACACACCAGCATAGCCAAAGGCAGGATCAAGCCCCTTCGAATTTTATACTGTGATTTGGACTCAAAGACTTGTTTCAGTCTGGATGCCATGACTCATATTCTCCATTCTTCCAGTGCTTTATCCCCTCTTTCCCCATGACCCAAGCTAACTTTTTATTTAAACATCCTGGATGCAGATTTGCTTTTTCAAGCCTGGCATTTAGGGATTTCATCCTGCAACGTCTACTCACAGGTTGGAGTCCCAAATGGCATGAATGGATCTATGTCCAGGAGGACCATGAGACTAGCCTGCCTGGAAATGTTTACTGCAGAAGGAAGAGGTTTATTTGTGTTCCTTGCCTGAAGTGTTTTGCTTTTAATGACAGACTGTCCAGATCTCCCCAATGCAGGTCTACCTACAAACCCCCTCCCAGCTTGTTTGGCCTCTACACAGCTCTCCAGGCATCCTATCTGAGCTGTATAGCTGGACAGTGCTGAACCGTTTCTGTCTGGTACTTCAGAAGTTTCAAAAGTTATTTCTAATAGTTGTTGCATACAAGACTTTATGTTTTAAGTTTAGTATTGGAAGAATGTACAATTCACTTAACACTGGTTTATGGAGAAAGAGCACAGGGCTGTAAAAAAGTCAAGTCTGAAATTTCTCAGTGTCAAGGATTGTTAAAGGAGAGTACGTAGCAATGAAATGCTTTATGCAGAGAAGGCCACTGCCAACTATGCAACCTAATGATGGTAGCCTGGCACTGCAAGTCAGGAATTCTCATGGGTTGTCTTGTGGATATGCCATCTGAATCAAGGAAGTAATTTTTAATCTTTATATCCTTTTTCTTGCTTATTTGCATAGTACAGAAAAATACAATAACTGCAGTGTTACGTTTGCCTCTCAAAACCTGCTAGTCTTACTTTGTACCTTCTGCAGCTTACCTGAACAAGTCTGAGTTTGGATGAGCTTGAGAATGTTTATTTCTAGCAGAAGAACAGAGTTTGAGCCTCTACCTGTTGTGGAGATTCTTGGGGCTTTTGGTGAGAAGACAAAATTGGAGTCAGTATTGAGCTTTCCAGTATGGCCTGCTGCTCTGGGATAAAGGATATTTCAGAGCTTTCTATACCAGCATTTTCCATTCTCTCCCTTCTCCAAATTCTGTGAAATGCATTTTGATTGATGTTCTATACATCAAGGTTTGCTAAACTGAGTTGTAATAAATACATTGATTTATCCTTTTTAAAAAAAACAACTTGTTTATTTACATGATCCTATTAAATAATAAGTCTTCAATAACAAAAGCTGATATTCACCAAAACCTGACATCTGCACATGGCACACATCCTGGCAGCACGAATCCATATGCCAATTATCTGGGTGTTTTGACTAGTTCCTAGTATTACAGATCTAGGTGGCATTGACAATAGATGCTTTCCAGCCAATCCCATACTTTTTTCAACCAAATACAAGCAAAGAATTTCATCTTGTATATGACAACACGTTCTTATTTCTCAAAGGTATTGTAGAGCTACATTAATGCACGAGAAATGTGTTGAGGTGATGAGCTGAAAAACACAATGAAAGTGCCAATCAAAACTTAGAATACTGACAAACTCTGAGGAAATTCAAACCTACATACAAAAGCTGATGCTCAAGGCCTATGTGAAATAAAAAAAACCCCTATCATATAACATAAGAAGAGTTAGCTTTGATTAAAAAAATTACACTTTTTTTTCTTATGAAATACGAGTAATTTCATTTTTCAAAAGTAAAGTTACAATAAGCAACAAAATCTCTTGCACAAACTGTGCAGGGTAAGTGAATGCTGAATATAACTAAACAGCATATCAGTGAAGTATTCCTTTCAGCTTCCTGGAGACTTGTATATTGCCAATTTATAATTAGTTGCAGATTTTCAATCACTTTCTAGCTAACAAAACAGTTTCATTTGCATTGTTTACTTGCCACTTAACTGAAATTGTACCCAAATTGGTTATTTTAAAATGTGACACAGATTTTCAGGGCCAAAGCAAATTCTATAAGTTTTAGTGTAACAAGCATCTGTATTTCAGTCTTCAGTGATAAAAGTGTACAGGATTTGGCCAAAACTCAATCAACTCCATCACAATCTCAAAATGCCTCCTGTGCAATTTGTCAAAAGCAGATTTCTTGGCAACAACACATAAAACTACAGCAATGTATAATGA
This sequence comes from Merops nubicus, assembly GCF_000691845.1. Lineage (NCBI taxonomy): Eukaryota > Metazoa > Chordata > Aves > Coraciiformes > Meropidae > Merops > Merops nubicus. The sequence continues at coordinate 157,797 of NW_008596976.1, read as the reverse complement.
AGAACATAATCTCAGAAAATACGCAAAGTTTGTTTTGTGTACTAATTGAAACTGGGAAACCACTGCAGGCAAATTTAAATTCAACAGAAGATCAAAGAAATAAACCATCAAAATATCATTCTGCCACCGTGCTTGAATATAGTCCACTGCTTTCAGTTTCATTCCTGATAGCCTCATTCACCAGGAACATACTATACTCAAGGTGCAGAAATTTGGGGGTAGGGGGACTAACATGAGTGATTTTATTTGGTGTTATTCAGTACCAGGCAGACCTCAGCTAACTGTTACGTGATACTCTTCATGATAATGCACCACCCTACAAGACTCAAGAACTGGCTGTCTGCAGCAATACTCTGTGCCAAGAGATTCCTATTTCTAGGGGAGAGAAGTGTTCTCTGCTCCCCATCCTTCTACACATCCATTAAGTACTGGTGACTTCTGACTTTCAGGATAGCAAATGCAAGCCTCTGATCAGCCTTTGTTGCAGTACTTGTTCTGTAATTGATCACTCTTCTCCTCTCTGTATTAAATAATCGCAGGTTTTAATTCTCTCATCCAGAACTTCCTACTCAACATCTCTCATTATTCTGAAAATTCTTCCATCTTTGCTAGCTGATGGGGCAGGACACCTGTTATCTGGGCTAGATGGTCTTTTGAAGATAAGGACACACCTGGAATGGGCAAAACTTCCAATCTCTTTCCCAGAGGTGTCCTCATGGACCTGAGTGGGATGGCACCAGTGTCACTTGCCTGATGAATTATGACAGATTCAGGACTTAAAAGTTCAGTCTAATTGTATGCATATTTCTGTTACATATTTTTCTTTTAGCTTTTCTGTGACAAAACTCCTCCAAAACTGTGTTATCCGAACTAGTCTAGTTTTGTAGAGCTATTTTGCAATTTCTCCTTCTCCTCCTCAGACCTACCTTAGGCTAGAGTTGTCCCAGCCATGGAGTGCCTGGATGCCAGAGATCACAGATCTGCTGCAGTAAACGGGCAGATACACCGAGTTCACCAAGGGCTGGACAAAACTTCCCTGGACATTTTAGACTAAAATCTAATTTTGTTCTTGGATCAGGACTGATGTGTTTCATGAACTGTGCTAGTTTAGCTTAGATGGTGCAACAAGCAGGTGGTGTTTTTTCAGTGGAGGAGCATCTTTTGGGGGAAGTGTTATCACTATTGTTCACTCTACTTTCCTGTTTCTTTTCCTTTTCAATAGAGCATGACAGCACTAGAGCAGTCTGCATAACACAGATCCTTATACTAACCTGCAGTATTTCCTAGGGAAAACTACCTAATTATATTCTATGCACAATAGCAATTTAATAAAATATATATATGTTAAAACCCCCAAAGTCTACCATTCCTAGCCCCACTCCTGAACACCCATTATTGTCTCCTTCCAGCAGTAAGAAACGGGCATTTAATCTTACTTTTAACTTGCAGTCTTTAAATCAGTTTTAAATCCATGACAAGACTTTACATCCTACCCCATTGTTAGCAAGATTCCTTAATTGCCTCCTTTAAAAGACTCTATCCAACCCTTTTGAAAGTTTAAATAAATTATATCCACTGGTTCTCCTTTATCCATTATTTGTTAACTATTTCAAAGAAATCTGACAGGCTATAGAAATCGTGCTGATTTGTTCCCATCACATCATCCTCATCTAGGTCCTTTATAACTTGATCTTTAATCATCCTCTCAACCATATTTCTTTATGCTGAGGTGCCTCCCGGGTTTATTATTTCAGGGATCACCTGTAACACCTTTTTAAAAGGAGGGGAACAACGCTGATCATCCTCCAATAATTTTTTTTTTTTTTTAAAGTAACATTTGCCATTTGTTAGTTGTTCTGTTACCAGCCACAGTGATTGATGACCTCTAAGCTTGATTGCTGCACCTAAATATATTTAGGGACAAATTTGCCACCTCTGAAAAATCTGCAACTGGTGCAGACACCCTCAGCCCACCTCAGCAGCCGGAGCCATTGGGAGTACATCTGCAGATCACTCTGCTTTCATCACTGGCTCTCTACGGAACTGAACTCAAGCAACATCTCAATCCTGACATTCAATACCCTCACAGGATGGACTTGTGCTTCCACTGAATGAGACAGCCTCTTGTAACACTGAGCTACGCCCTTCTGTGAGGATCTGCTGTAGGATCAGTCAGCAACAAAGATGAGGCTTGCAAAACTCAAAAGACAGAGTTGTCTCAGAGGCTGGTGCAAGAGTAAAATTATCTTTTGCAAGAGAGGAAAGTAACAGCAATACCATAGCAGTTACCCAACGAACAGCAAATTTATTTTTTATTTTTAAAATAATAATAGAATCATGTATAGCCAGACCTTTGTCAGACAGTGGATGGGGCAGCTAAAAAAGAAAGCGTGACCTGTATATTCTTACTTAAACTTTAAAATGCATAAGGCATGCAGATGCTATTTTGACAAGAGAGTGAAACCTAAAAACCTAGAGAGCTATTCTGCTCGAGTTTCCTCCAAACTCATATCATTGCCATACAGATCCAATTATCTATTACAAATTAATTCTTCTAGTCCTTCCAGCACATTTTTTATCCCTTTGTCTCTGTCAGAACGGTGCTGTCACTACTTGCAAAGAAAACCAATGGAGGAGGTATTTCCCCATTGCCTAGTGATGCAAACAAATAATCTAGCTTTTCTACACTCTCCTGCTCATCAAGCTGAACTGGGTTTGACAACTGGAATGTATTAATTAAACCCTTGCACATTTAAGGGGAAATGAATTGCTCTGCCAAATAAAATGGGACAATAATGAGGACATCATAGGAGCATCTCTGCTGAAAATTTGCCACATTTCTAGACGTGTATTCATTCACCCACCCATCATTTCCCCCCTCACCCAGAATCACCAGTTGGGTATGAAGTTCAGAAACAAGTATATCAACAAGCAGCAGAGGAGGCAGATTAGTGCAGTGTGTATTTTTTAACTTCCCTTATTAACGACATGAAGAATCATTTGTTTTTAAAAGGATCAGCTATGTCCTCCCACCATTCTTAAGAAGGGAAAGCATAAAGCTAAGAAAGTGTCACACTGTGCCACACAAGCACTCAGAATCAAGGCCATTTGGATTTGCTCAGGAAAGGCAGAGATTACCACACATATGGCATCTCAACAAACCTCTTCTGGGTTTTGCAAATTAATTCTACTCTGAAGTGTCCCTTACTTTTGTAGACCAGTACAAAACCAGAGAAAACAGTGCTTGAAGGCTTGGCTTCTACAACAAATGGACCTTAGTTCAATCCTGTTCCTGCTTTGTAGCCTGTATGTCAGGACACTAGTTTGCAGCTGAGAATCAAGCAAGCCCAGCTGCAGAAACAACAGCACTGGTGGCAAACGGTCACCTGGAGTGATCGGTGCTGTTGCCAGAAGGCCAAAAAGAACAAGCTCATCACCGCACCCTCTAACAGCATTATGTGGCAGAGGTTTCCAAGGACAGCCTGAAAGGGAGAGCAACACACCAAACCCTTGAAAACAACCAATTGCTTGAAAGATATTGTAAACTTAGTAAGTAGGCCACACAGATCACATCTTTACCACCAACATGTTGAACCATTTATAAGAAAGTTTTGTAATTCTGCATAATTAAATCTTTTAATAATGTAGATTTGAAGACTACAGAGTCATTGCACTTAAGGTTGATGCTATTTTAATTACATAGAAAAGACATAATTTGGGAAGAACTTTGCAGTTTAGTACATTTACTTCTGTCAAATAACTTATAATTGTGTGCCAAGGTGCCTGAGAAAAGTATTGTCAGGTTTTTTTTGCCTTTTTTAAACAGCTTATGCCACTCGAAAAGGATTACTTCCTTTGTAAGTTGCTGTTTCAACTGAAGGGTACCAATTAATTAAGCCATTTACATAAAACTGTCTTGGATCAGCTACCTACAAAGATAAAGGCTGAAATCTACCTTCTAATTGAACAAATAAAGTTTTGAGAATAAATATATGTTGGTAATTATCTGTAATAATACAATTTAGGAAATTTAGCTGATAAAATGAATATGTCAGAAGTTAAGACTAAATTCTTATCATCCAAATTGAATAAAGGAACACTCTATCCAAAAACCATTCTTCTAATTTATCTTTCATTTATTGTCACATTACATAGCCTTGTATCATTTGATGTCTTGCCATATCACATGATGCAAACTGAGAGAAGGTGGAAACTGTATATCAAGAGACGTGCTTATTCCAATGAAAATGTTTTCTTTCTTTTTTCGGTTTGGGGGTGGACAGGAATAAAAAGAAAACCCTCTATTTTTCACAAATAGTTATTATACACAGCAAGGAATAATAAATGATAACATTTAGCGAAATAACCTGGGGTACTTTAACACACACAATCAAAAGTAAGCTGTTTATTTATCTAACTGTATGCAATTGATATGAGTTCATAGTACATTAATATATTGAGTAAAATAAAATATGCATCTCCTGTTGCAACACTTCTAGAAGCAAAAACACAGCTTAGAGCAAAATCATGGTCTCTCTACCATGTAACTACAATCTCTGTTTTTTCCTCTATGCTTAAAAGAGGAAATGGTAGAAAACCTTCTTATGGCAGTGGAGAAACAGAGCGACACTGGTGATTTGCATTGCTGCAGCTACAGCAGCACAGACAGACGGACCCCATGAAAAAGAATTTTTATGTCCAACCTCTAGCACAGAAGGTGGTTTCTCATCCTCCACCCGTGTGGTGGTTCAGCTGATTAATGGTCTGGCTGTGACAGCTGTTCCACATGCAGAACTTGCACTGAAGCGAGTGGTGGGGTTTTTTGTCTGCATAATGACTCGAGGACACAATTCTGAGCCGTATCACACGTTCTGAGTCAGGTCTCTTCCTTTCCTAATTATTGCATTCTTTGCTAATGGATGGGATACATGTTCTTCCAGTATATCCTAATCAACTGTTCTTGCCACACATAAATCAAGCTTATAATACTGAAAACTTAATCTAGATGTTTCATATTAAAGCTTGCTATATCTGTCTCCAGGCAGAGATTCAGGATCTCAAGCAGCTGAGGCTCTGCAATACATGTTGTCCCTGCACTTACCAAACCAGATCTCTAAGACTTATGAAAACATTTATGTATACAACTTGGAGTACTCAGTGGGACTGTGCATCTACGTAACAATAAGCACAATGCTAAGCATTCACAAGATCAGGGCTCAAATCAGAAAGAGGTTTCACACTGGAAAACTCCCAATTCCAATTTCTACTACTGAACAATAATGAGACATTCAGTCAGGGTTACTGGGTTTCTACATTTGGAAATGGAGCTGAGAAGGCAAGCTCTTCAGAGCAGAGGACAGCCCTGCTCCTAGGTTTATACAGAGCCTCCAGGCTGTGGGCTGCCCCTAGAAAACCCAAACAAACACCTGGCAAATAATCATGTAACACTACATCTGCCATCTGATCCTTGACTGCAGTACCTCAAATCTTTATCACATTTTGTAAAATCATCTAAACTGAGCTACTGAACCAAAGAAACCAATTTTTTTACTATAACTATATAGTCAACTCGTTCCCTGTGTGCAGTTCCACCCTCTCCCAGACCACAGGCGAATTGCTGTTGTTGGACTTTAACAGTTCAGAGCTGGATGTGCACCTTTTTTTTGTCCTCATGCCTGTAGGGGTTTCCCAGTTAGGTCCACAAGATGCAAACCCAGTGCCTGAGTCCTATTCCCCACGGGTGGATGGGATTTCCCAGCAGGAGGAAGCAGCAGAGGCAGCTGTGAACGATGGCACCGTGCCTGGGCAAGGTGAGGTGGAGCTTGTGTGTGCTCATTGGGTGTGGAGGGCCCGGGCTGGGATTATCAGGGAGGAGAGGACAGTGCTGCAGTAGCCTGAGCAGGGATGAGCTGCCAGACTCAGTGGGTCACACAGTCACGAGGAACTTGGTGTCTTAGTCAGTGAGCAGGAACAGTAACAGAGAGCTGCTGGCTCCACATCAACTCTCATACTAAATAACTTTCAGGAGGTTTTGGGTACCTGTTTTAGTGATTTCTCCAGCTCCATTCTAAATATAACACTAGGTAAATGTGACAGGCATTTACTAAGGCATTTCAGACAAAACAGCGTCTCTCTTGCCCTATTTTTATACATATTTCAAGGAAACATTTCAAAAAACATAGAACAATAGAGAAAACTGCACATCTAACATCATAAGCAAAAATTAAACACCTTTATAGATACACCTTTGCACAAGTATGCACACATACAATCCAAAGCATAGGTGCACAGATGTAGGTGCACAACAGAAGATACTACTGACGAATGTACATAATGAAAAAAAGAACATGTCACTTCTTGATCCAATATTTACCACTAGTCTATAATTACCAGTAAAATATGATGTGGAAATCTAAAACAATACATGGGAAAATGGTTTACTTTTCTGTTTATCTTTCAAAGAGTGTTTCAGAAAATACCTTTGTATTTTGTAGCTTCTCACAAAATTGAAAGAGTCACCTAGGTAGGTTTACTGATCCCTGGCTTCACAAATATTACATAGGCTCTCTGCCTCTATGAGGACGCACTGATACCTATTGTAAAGCAACACTTTCATTTTTTGTCCAGCAAGCAAGGTATGATGAGCACAGTCATTGCAATGAGAATCCCTAAATGCAATGTGTGTGGTCATTTCATCACAATGGAAACAGACAGCATACAAATACTTTCCACTACACTATATGTAACACAACACACACACACACACACACGATACCACCCTCCCATGTGTTTCTACCCCTGCGGCATCACAATCACTGGTGCTATCATAATCAATAAAACACAATCTGGTCCCTAACAATCTTCTTGCACTTTCACCAGGAAGCTCACCTTCCCTACTCTGCCAATAGCTCTTTTATTGTTCTCCACCTCTGGTTCTAGAAAATGGCACCACCTTGCAAAATGCTCGGGGATGCTTCATCTACGGAAGATGCCAAGCTGAATAAACTACAACATTACTTCATTACACATATGGCAAAAATGCAATTTCTTCTGCCACTAATAGCAAGTGTCTTCCAGAAGAGACAACCTTAGCGTGAGGAGCTATTCAAAGACTAAATGCTGCCTGTGCTTAAAAAGGTTTACCCTTAGCAGAAAACCTAAAATATTCTCCTTTGCAGCTATATTCTACTTTCTAATCTTCAGAATGATTTGAAGAAAAGAACTCTATCAAAGCTGCATTTTTTACAGCTGTTTTTAACTTTACACCAAAAAGGTAAGACCACTGCTGCAGACAGTTAAGGCTGCATCTCCCAAATGGTTCATTTCTCTGAAATCTAGAAGCTGGACACAGGTAAACAATTCTGTTTTAAGGAAATCTCCATTATTGTAGCTCCTGGATCATTATCTAGATGTATCTGTTGAACTGTAGGAAGGAGATAGTCTTATGAAAGAAAGATCATTAGCTCTGAATTGCTCATCTCATTGCTGCTGTTCTCTGTGATGCAATACTCTTTGGCATAAGTACTTGAAACTATGTCACACTTGTCTCTTTTACCGGATGTAATGATAATGAAAGTTTTCTGGTTAATGGATCTGGAAGCTGATTTCATTTGTACTCATTGAACAGGAAGGCAGTAGTTGAAAAGTTGCCCCGTTGCCTTTATACAAAAATGAGTGTGAGAAATCAGTTCTAGAAACAAAATTATATATCAGTTTCTACTTCTATTTGTTGCCCCAGATGTCTTAGACATTACCTCATTGACAAGGATCAGAAAGAAACCACTGTTTCAACTTGCCAAGCCCGTGGCTAGAAGTGACATTCTGAGTCTGATCTTAAGTAATGATCCTGAAGTAAATGGCTATATAACTAATTACTAATCCCTTGAGCTGTCTAGGCTATAGATGGCATCATCATACACTGCTTATTTATTTGGATGGAATCCTGTATCAAAATATTTCAGCAGGACTACAGTGATCTGGCAAGATACTACAGAGATGGATGACTTAGATATGCCACAGATTGGTCAGATAGTCTTAGCAAGTGTATGACTCTTAATGTTAAAAAATATGAAGGTACTTATCAAAAAGCAAAACATACCACAGATTTATTTTTTTTAAAACTTTAAGAATAGCATATAAAGAAACAACATTGCAGAGTCTTACTTTTTCATCAGCTAGCTCTATTCCTAATTATACCTATATTTTATCCTCTGCAGATGCTGGAGATAAAATAGAAACATAATTAAATGGAAAGCAAGGAGGAGATGTCCTGAACCTAAATGTGTCTAAGATAACCTAGTTTTTGGAATCTAAACAAACGTCTTTTTAAACATTTCTTCTGCAGTGTGCCTCACTTGGAAGCATCTTCATTTCCACGTGAAAATCACAAAATTGAATCCCTGACACCATTGCAACTAAGACCTCAAGAGCTTTTCTTCCTTAAAATGTACAATCATTTCTCACTAGCTGACACTAGCTGTTGACCTGTGCGATTTGTTATCTTCGACATAAAGTATACAAAAAGCTTTAGAAATTCCACATACAGGACCATCTGGTTAGTGTTACCCCACTTATTCCACTCTTTTTCCATGAAATGTTTGAAACAGGAGTATACGAAACACTACTAATAAGTAGAATGTTCACAAATGTTAATGACTGACTATAACTTATCACATTTTTCATTCTAAATTCCTCATCGAAGCAACCCATTTGTTTTTAGAAATCTTCACCATTAGAGAATTTTCTCACTGGCCTGAAAAAAACTGATATTTTTCTTTTCCATATTACTTGCCAGTTATGTGCGTGTAAAATTCAAACAAGGGGGGTTAAAATGGTATACATTTTACTTCTGCATCCCTCACAGATGCTTAAGTCCTGTAATAAGACTATGTCTCCATTGCTTAATGTGTTAAATAGGGAAGGTATGTGCTGGTTTTCAAGTGCCTGGCAAACAATATTCTGTGCAGAGGTGCACAGGGTCATTGCCTGAAGTTCAGACATGGCAATGAGTGGGAAACCATTTTCTCATCCTACAGAATTTTTCCAAGACTACATCAGCTTGCAAACCAATTATTTTTATATGATATTTCAGTGAAAAGGTGGGCACACACTCATCACCCTCCAGAAAAGACAACAGCTCCATAATTATCATTCTCCTCTGTGATCTGAAAGATCAAGATCCTGTTCCCTAAGTCAGATTGAAGACTCACATTTCACACATCAGCTGAATCTTCTATCCACTGAGGGAAGATATCTCTGTTTCTCTTGTTGCAATTACTAATTTCCAAATTCAAGTTATTCATAGCAGCAGACATTTGGATCCACCCCCCGCAGCTACCCTAGACACAGCCACATGACTATCTGGATGGATGAGAAAAGGGCAATGGACACGAGGTCTGTATATATCTCCTTCACTCCCCTTTTGACCAGAAACTCCATCTTTGTCAACAGTAGTAGGAAAGAGCACAACAGCAGTGTATGGGTATGTCAGACAGCATCCACAGGAGTCAGGATTTTCAAAAAAATGAGAACTGAAGATTAGGCACATCATCTCTCAAACTCAGTGTCCGCACTGAACCGAAAGCCAGAACGTTTCCCAGCCACTGATATGGGGAAACTGATGTGTCCAAATTCAGCTTTTCATTCTAGCAGTTAGCAATCACCTCTCAAGCTACTGAGCTCCCCCTAAACTCTCCATTCCAGACTGAAAAGAACAGTTGTGGCTCTTGTCAGAAAGCGATGCTGCTTGGTGTACCAGCCAACAGCTGGAGGATGATGGCTACTGCAGGGCAAGTGAGCTCTGAGAGCCCAGCTACACTTCAGTGCATTGATGGGCTTCCAGTGACTGACTGAATCAGGGATGGGAGTTTTTGTGCCACAACAATATGTTGCATAAAACATATTTTAGATTGACTGCCTTACATTTATGTGCATAATAGAAATTTATACAACATACATTCAGGAGAGAAATACATTCCAGAAGCACACCCATGTTCATCATGTCAATAAACATTCTGTAATGTATTTTCGTATTTGCAGCAAAACAAAGTGCCAGACTCCTGAATCAACGGTAACCTCTTACTGAGTCTATACATGTAGCAAAATTAAAGCAGGAACCAGATGATGCCTGGCTTGAGAGAATTTTAAGAAACTGAATCTCCTTTCATACCATCTCAGGTTCATCCTTTCAAACACGATTAGAAACTAAAGAGCTATAATGAATTTTGTCATGGGTGGAGGTTTGGTTTGAAGCAACAATACTACATTTGATTCAAGAATAATCTGTTGCAACCTGTAATACCAGTGTGCCAGCTTTTTCAAATTAACTGACCACAGCTAGCAAACAGCTATTAACGTGGTGACTGTGCGGGGGTACAAAGATAGGCAGTGTCTGTGCTGCTGAACCACAGAGTATTTTTAAAAGAAGAAAAAAAATTAAAGAGGACGGCCTCCCCCTCTCTAACTGGTCACTAAGACAATGAACTTATTCAATCTTTACAATCTTTTGTGCTGCTTTATAGGAACATACCACAAATTTTCAAAATTCAAAACTGCTGGTGGTTGGCTTAATACGGTTTGTGCGCTAAACAAATGACGGTGTTCCCAACAGGGCTGAGCACTAGATGAAATCAGGGATTAGTTCACCCTTGTATATATGTCCCACGTCAAAACCATCATGCAGCTTTGCAATGGATTATAAAAGCCTCGGTAAGTATGTACGGCCATAAGGCCACCCCGACACTGAGACATCCAGGCACAGCTTACTATTCACTGTTAAATTCATCTGTTCGGTGGCATTGACACCAACCTTTTCTATTTCCTCTTCCTCCTAATAAATTGCAGATGTGTCTTTTGTGCAGGAGGCAAAACCAAGGGACTTAAGGAAGGACCTTCAGCACAGCAATATGGATACAAGTTGGCAGTGGTCACACCAGCAGTAGCGCTGGCTGCACTCTTCCCAAGACTAGTGCACCCCACTAGTCTCCAGTAGCACCACAGACAGAAGTGATAAGCTCAAGCTAAATCATAGGTCTTCAACCTAGAATAGAATTATACACTAACAGGCCAGTTCAGATCATCTGTTCTTGCCTTCCCACCAACAACAGATGGTTCATATAAGAACACAGTATATCCTCAGTTATATTTTTTTTTTTCCAGATTTTGAGGAATATGGTTGCCTAAGGACAGATCTGTGCTTTGCTATAAGGCTGCCTCATAGTAAACACCCTTTTAAAAAAGCCAGTATTTTTTTCAGAAGCAAATAATGAACACTGCATATCTGAGGACATAAAAAAATCAGTGTTTTTAACAGACTGAGAAAACTGTAAAGCTGAATTTTAAATAATTGTGACAAAACAGCAAAGCAATGAGTCTGTTCTTATAATAATTTAAAAAAATGCAAATTAAGAAACTAGTCACTTCTTTTTTTTCCCACCAATAATGTATACTGTTGTCCTACTTCCCTATAACAGAGAACAAGGAAATTCTCCTGGCTCAGGCAATATAACCATTCACCTCAAAGGTAGATGCTAGGCTTAGAAAATGTCTAGTGATAACTCCCGAGTTTCAGAAATCAACTGTGAGGAGCTGGTTATGATGGGGATGCATACAAAGCCATTGTTACAATACCCCTCTTCCTTCTGCTTATTGAAAAGGCAGCTTTGGAAAAGCTTGAAGAGTATTTTTGATACTGGCATTTTCTTTGCTCATCACTTTGACCATTGTTACTCCTCTTTGCAGTGGTTTCCCTTTTTCTGTTATATAAACATAATCTACTTGCTTTTTCTTTCAAAGCGTTCTCAGCCTAATCCCCTCCCAACCTATTCTCATTCATTTATTCCAGAGGGGAGAGCTCCCACCTCCAGTCAGCCCCTGACAGTAGGCTCCATCACCCATTTGTTACCTTTTCAAGCAAGGATCTTTGTGCTTTCTCCCCTGCTGCCCCCATGCTTGGGTAGAGCTCCTTGTTCATGTCCACAAAGCTCCCTCGTTATCCTCCTTTAAATCCCCTCTCAAGCCTCCTCTTAACTCTGATGCCAGAAAAAAAAAAAGATTGACAATGGCAGTGCTGCTGCAATATTGAGCCCACTACCTATGAAGCTGACCTTCTCATTCACTCCTCCTGCTTCCCCATCTGCTTATATCCACCTGTTGTCTCCTGTTGTTGGGTTTAAAAGTTATCACAGGAGAAAGGGCTAAACCAGCTTGAATTACTCTGCATTTGCTGAGAATGCATATTCCTGTCAGCTGACATGAGGGAACTTGTTACCCTGAGAAAATATCTTTATATGCCTCAGCCATCTGGATGTAAATCCTCTGGAGGGGGCAACTCTGCTCTGTATTTGTTCTCTGCCCAAGGGTCCTGGTCCTAGCTATTTCAAAGCACAAACACATTGCTGGATATATAATAAGGATTATGTTTGCTCTTCTGCATGCCTTGTAGTGTGAGCTACCACAGCTCAGAAGCTCGAATACATGGCAGAAAACAGAAAGTTTACTAAACAGTTGAAAGAAATATAGATCAGCCTTTCAGAGTATCGAGCATATGGGCCGTATTTAAATATGACTAACTCACAGGCAAAATTCTGGTCTAATAAATATTTAGCAAGTTGGGTGATAGAAACATACAGCTACAAACCACCAGACTACCTGGTTACCCATCCGTTAATACAGTTGCCATGAGTAGAGGGTTAAAAAAGCTCAACTTTAATAGCAACATCATCTACCTCTATCAGGTTGCTTTTCCCACTGCCTCCTCTCCCACCCTGTTGGGCAAGTAACAGAGCAGCATCACTCAATCTAAACAGCTTCAGAGGCAGCATTAAAACTTCAAGCTACCGTGAATTTATCTTATTTAGAAAGTCAGATTTTATTTACAGATGAAGTGTTTTTTGAGTGATGCTACCTACCAGTAGTGGGTTAGTGCTGTCAGGACAGGGAAGAAGACTTCATCTTCAAGTCTCTGAATCGTTCAAAGTACAGGAAAAATTTTTCAAGGAAGGAAGGAAGGAAGGAAGGAAAGGAAGGAAAGGAAGGAAAGGAAGGAAAGGAAGGAAAGGAAGGAAAGGAAGGAAAGGAAGGAAAGGAAGGAAAGGAAGGAAAGGAAGGAAAGGAAGGAAAGGAAGGAAAGGAAGGAAAGGAAGGAAAGGAAGGAAAGGAAGGAAAGGAAGGAAAGGAAGGAAAGGAAGGAAAGGAAGGAAAGGAAGGAAAGGAAGGAAAGGAAGGAAAGGAAGGAAAGGAAGGAAAGGAAGGAAAGGAAGGAAAGGAAGGAAAGGAAGGAAAGGAAGGAAAGGAAGGAAAGGAAGGAAAGGAAGGAAAGGAAGGAAAGGAAGGAAAGGAAGGAAAGGAAGGAAAGGAAGGAAAGGAAGGAAAGGAAGGAAAGGAAGGAAAGGAAGGAAAGGAAGGAAAGGAAGGAAAGGAAGGAAAGGAAGGAAAGGAAGGAAAGGAAGGAAAGGAAGGAAAGGAAGGAAAGGAAGGAAAGGAAGGAAAGGAAGGAAAGGAAGGAAAGGAAGGAAAGGAAGGAAAGGAAGGAAAGGAAGGCAGGAAGGGAAAGAAAGAAGAGAAAGAAAGAAAGAAGAGAAAGAAAGAAAAGAAGTATTTTTACTCTAAATGTAAATATGCAGAATGCAAAAACAAAATTCTCAGCCTTTAACTTTGTGCTCGCTTATTGTCTCAGGGTGAGTCCTGAATTAGCCCTTGTCTAAAAAGCTCATTTAGGAAACTGTGGGATCAGTTTCTTCCTTTTTGAAAAAAACCCAAACTTTTACAAGTGGAATAAATCCCACAGAGGCTGCAGGGTAATGTTTTCCATTAACCGGAACGCACATTTTCAGAAGTAAAACCGCATGCTTTTTTCTGGCAATAATTAACAAATTATTGTATATAATTTTTAAAAAATTACTCCCCAGATAATGACTTTGCTGTTTCTTTACACCAATGAATATTGCCAACCTGTTTGTTTTTAAGAACAAAGAGAGAAGTCCAAAACCCATTGCTTCAAGCCATATTTCCAATCCCTATCTTCCACACAGGAGTTTTGAACTATAAAAAAGAAAATCTTTTTCTAAGACTTAATATAGAAAAATTAGCATGACCAAAATGGTTTCAAACCCCAGTCTTCAAATGAAAGTGCAAAATGAATTTGAAACTGCAAATCAAGTAACATTTGTTTTAGTAAACAGCAATTTGTAGAGATAAGGTTATTTACACAAGAGCTCACAGTTTTTCCATCTGTATTTTTTGACAAGATGGATCCAAAACTGAAGAAAATAAAACTGAATAAACAAGGGTATCTGTATATTTAAAAATTGATTTATTTTATTACTCCACCTAATACCAAATCAGCACAATGCAAACACCAGTTTAATGAAGTCTTACAAAGTTTGAATGTGCAAGTGTACTTCATTACAAGAGATAAAAAGTTTCTTCTTCCCTACAGTGAATACAGGTAATTTCAGAAGCTGTGGCTTATAATTATTCCCTGCTGAAAGGCTTTTAAAAGGTCCATATTGAAAACAGTGACCCCCAGTTTCCCCTCAGAATGAATGGAGGTAAAAATTCTCATTTTGCTGGAATGCTGGTTGATAACTGTTAGGCAAAACATGCATTTCTTCATTACAGTGTGGTCTGCAGGTTCATTTAAATAACAATATCATCCAGCATAAAAGTCACAAAAGAATTATCTGGCAATTTCAATATGTTGAAATGTATTATTAGTGCTAACAATGGGCACCTTGAGTAAATAAATTAATGTCTTTTATTGGCAGCATTACTTCCGATTGTTTAGCTTCATGGAATATCAAACTTTATAATTCAACACCTTGGTCAAGAGTGTTTGCTTGTGTAACTTTTGAACCAGAATTGACATTTTTAAATGCCTCTCTAATTTCCCTTTCCTTTCCCTGTCGTTCCCAAGAAAGCAAAAAAAAATACATTACTTGAGCACCAGGAGAAGTATTTTGTCCTTTTGTAAAATATTTAGAGAGCGCTACCTTCATACTCTCGTTATTTTTCATGCAAAAATAAACCCCAAATCTGGAAATTAGTATTGTTTTTTGTTTGTTTGGTTGGTTTGGTTTTTTTTTTGATTTGTTTTTGTTTTTGTTTGTGCAAGGTATCAACCCAGATTTTATGAATGATATCAAATTATCTCAGTTCTACATACTGATCAAATGATATCGGTATACAAAATGCCTCAATAGTATTTTCTGGCCTGCAAATACCACATTTAGCATTTTAGAATCTTATTATTACTGGAATAGCATTTCTATCTCAAGAGATTCCAACCCAGTTTGTTACCATTAAGATACATATTACAGCACAACAGGCATGCAGCTTCTAGGCTTGATAGGGTGTCCAAAAACACATGGTGACTCGAAGCGCTCTCTTGGAAAGCAACCGCACCACAGCTCTTCAAACAGTTCCAGGAGGAGGAGCTGTGTTTGTTATCAGAGATCTCTCTGCACTTGATTTTGCAGTTTTTTTTCCCTTGCCTGATTTTCAAGTACACTGTCCTCCTCTGCCATGCCAGCCCTTGGTTGCTTCCCCTTTGGATGACATCTCTGTCCCTGTAGCAGAGCTGATGCCACAGAATGGATGGCTCGGTGGTTCAGCTTACACCACGAACAAAGGCCAAGTTTGATTTAAGCCTCTGGTCTTTGCAATGAAATGACTGAGGACATACCCTTCCCCCTGTTTGATTTTGTCAGGTCTGCTGTAGGGTTGGTGACCTCAAGTGGATGGATGGGATGGACAGCAAAGATACAATAACATCTTATACACCAGAGATAGATTCCTTTGAGTTTATCTGTCAATACAGGACAAGAGGAAATACCCTCAAGTTGCATCAAGGGAGGTTTAGATTGAACATTAGGAAATATTTCTTCACCAAAAGAGTTGCTAAGCATTGGAACAGGCTGCCCTGGAAAGTCGTTAAGTCATCATTCCTGGAGGTATTTAAAAGACATGTAGATACGGTGCTTAGCAACATGGTTTAGTGGTGGACTTGGCTGTGCTGGGTTAACAGTTGGACTCTATGATCTTAAGGGTCTTTCAAACTTAAATTATTCTATGATTCTATAATATCCTGCGTCTAGAGTGTGTTATACACTTCTTCACATCCAAGATATGCACTTAAGGAGGATACCTAAAAATAAATCACCTCACATGAAATTGCAGATTCAGTTGGGCCTAAAGAAAGAAAAAACTTTTCCCAAAAGACAATGGGATATGCTGAACCAGACAGGAGATTTAAAACACAGATATACCAAAATGATCCTTTCTTTTCTACCAGTGTAGCAAGGATGTAGTTTGTAATTCAGGAAGACATAATTTACTTGCCTTCACACATCTACAGGTAAAGAGAAAGACGGTTCTGTTTAACGTTAGCTACATTGCTTCCATGACAATACATGGACTGGCACAGTATCAACCTCAAATGATTGTGGAGTTTATAATGACTGACAAGAGAGAGGTCAGTCTCATAATTAAGGCAGCATATTCAGCATATGGGAAATGAAAGTTCAGTTCTAAACGTTGTAATGTGTTCTCTGCATCACCTTTGGTAAATTATGGTCTGTGCACATGGAGAATACAGCAGAGATAACACTACTCCTTTCTCCCTTCTTTGTCTTGACAACCGAGATTATTAACTCATCAGTGCAGAGGATTTCTCTTCATTTATGTGTTTATGTTCATTCATTTATGTTTTATATCATATTGTGTTTATACAATAATTTGTACAACATGGCCCTAATTTCAGATGGAGACTCTGTGCACTACTATACTTCTAAATAAAGTCTGTTTAGATTTCTTCAAGTCCACAGAGCCAAATTAGAGCAATTCATTTAAATAAATTGAAGAAGGATTTGTATATGGGAAGATATAAAGGGACTGAACATGTGGTTAGCAAGGGGGAGTCTCTTGTGCTGTTAATCCAATTCCAGGGTGACTGCTGGGAATCTTCTTTACTCAGTAAAGCCCTTAATTATGAAGGGAGTCTACACAGAACTGCTGAGGACAAAAACAATGAACAAATGTTATGGTTAAACTATCTTTGCTTCTTTAATTGGCTCATTTAAAATGTCTAACAGAGAAGTCTACAAACTCAGAAATGCTGGATCAGAAGTGCTATACTGTTTTTGTACAATAGGTCAATGCCATCAACATCCTGTAGCTAAAAAGGTATGCTCATCTGTGAAAGTATTTATAAATATTACACAAGTGCTGCACGGAGTAGACAGCAATGAGTAGTAGTAGTCTGTGACATCTCCAAAATGTGATACTGAAAACCCCAAAAGCAATTTGGCACTTTCAAATGCTGGCTCTAAATACGGCTGAGTAATCTGTTTCTACAGTTCTCATTCTATACATGTGTGATCTCACCCTCAGGTCTATAGCCAAATACAAGAAAAGAAATAGGAGGGAGCTGCAGAAACACGTGAGAAAGAAATACTAAATAGTAGACCATTCTCCCACCCTTGTTGCTATGTGGCACAGAGACAATGTTAGCCACGGAAATTCTGCTGCAGGCAGTCAAAAATTCAAAGAGAAGAAGAATCCAAGCAGCAGCAGACCTGCAAAGCTCAAGATCCTGCAGCCAGATGTACAACCTGTCTTAGGCTCTCTGTACAGACGGGTCTGATCGACCATGACACCTTTTTTTTTAAATTCTTTTTTATGTAAGCCTGAAAATGGTTTGTTGCTCCTGATTTCAGCATATTTTTGATCTAATGTGCAAACTGCTAGACAGTCCCAGACTAGAGACCGATTATTATCCAAATTCTGCAAAGGGTTCTGACAAAGTATTAACTTAGTGCTCTGACCAATTATTAGTGGAAGCTTTCTCAGTTATTACAACCATCATGCCAAAACTGAAGCCAAAGGAATTTACTCAGGCTGTGTCCAAGGAATATGACACAGGAATGTAACACACATATGGCAAAGATTGAATGTATGTGATGACTGCTAGGCAAATGATGTTTTTATTGTCCAAAAAACAATGGCATATTCAAATCCGGTGTAAGTAAGGAGTGAATAATGATGTTAGATCATCCCACCACAAGTGAAACACAGAAGAAAAATTTCTTGCACATTCCATCTTTCTGTGAAGAAAGTAAAATGATACAGAGGACAAGCAGACCATCAGGAATCCAGTTGCTTTGGGGAAGAAGGGGGCTGGCATTTTTTTATTGCCAGCAATTTTGTAATGAACTGTTGACAGTCACAGATGTTCTTACACCTCAAACACCTGGAGTTCTCAAAAATCCACCATGTGGCAAAGCGTCAGATTTTAACTGGCTTTTACCTGCCTTTGCAGTTCTGACTACTGGGATTAAGCTTACAGTTTACATTTTTTTTCTGTTAGTAGTTGCTAGGTAAATAAAAAAAATTTCCACACAGGAAGAATGGTGGCTTGCCTATGTCCTGTTGTGTAGGCAAACACTCTATCTTAAAACTAGGAGTAAAAAACAAAATGAAAGGCACCTTGTAAATAGCAAAAATAAAGGCAAGTAAATTTACTAGTTAGAAAGAAATTACCATTTTTCACTTAGCTCTCCAAAAGCATCATTAAAATGTATGTACACAAACCCACCAGATTTCCACATCCCTCTCCCATTTTTGTCACCAAAAAAAACCCAATTAATAACATACTTCTAACCAATATCCAAGCCATGAAATTCTCACAGCAGCTATGATAACAAGATTTAAGGTAAAAAGTAAACATTAAGAACTAAAATCATAGAGCTGCTATCAGATAATTAATATTTCTCCAAGTTATAGGGATCCTCTGGTCTTTGTGATTGCAAACAAGAGCATTTACTGTGAAAGCTACTAGAATAGGATGTGACGAGATCTTTACTGTCACTGCTCTGGTTTGATTTCCTGAAACAGAGTAAATTCAGATTTGCCCTGTATTACACAAGAAGCCAAACTATATAAGTCTAAGAAATCAACAGGACACTGTTACTTCGACCTAGTTACATCCCTTAATCCAAGGGTGAAGTACCTGCCATACAACTCTCCACAACGTGAGTGTTCCAAAATGTCTTAGTTATTTTCACACGACAGGCTGTGCCATCTGATTTTGACAGAAAGCAAAAATCGATCTTTTACATGGGACTTTTTAGAGGCTCTTCTACATGGGACCTATCCCAATCTTAAACAGTTTTCTTTAACAAATACTGTTCTTGTTAGCTTATGCTTTGAGAATAGCAGTACACATAAACTTCTTGAATCTTCTTTCTCAAGTGAGGTATTTCTGAACTTGTTAGCAACACCAGAAACACCGTCTTTTTACAACCTAGCAAAATAGCTGATATTCTAAAAATGTGTTTATTTTTAAGCAGTATGTATTTGATAGTTTGACTTCATTTTACATCATCTAATACAGAAGTGATGTGCTAATAATGACAACAGAAGTACCTGAAAATATCTTTCATTTACAGATTTCAAAGTTTTCCCAATACTTAATGAGAATTGTCACCTTCACTTCAAAAAAAAAAAAAAAAAAGGCAAAAAAAAAAAAAGCAGAGAACATGCTTCATATAGTGAAGAGAGAGAGAAAAATTGAGCCAGTTCACGTGCTCCAGTCTGGTTTTATTACTAGATAGCACAATTCAGCTCTCTGTTGTCAATTATTGCATATAAAAAGTAAAACAAATAAATTATCTACAACTGGTACTTAAGAACAGGGGCTTGCACGTGTGACAGTCCTGATAACAATTCTGATGACCTCTGGTATGTATTACACAAGTGCATATTACTTTTCATCTTGCAGATTAAATTACATCAGACTGTCACAGCGTGGTTCCTCCTGTATGGAAAAAATACACCTGTGTCCTTCTTACACAAGCAGAACCGAAAGGCACAGGGGATGCTGGCCCAGGACTATTAAGATACCAAAATTCCCCAGTAGTTCAATGCACCCCAATGCCCAGAGCTCCCACCTGATGCTTCACTTTTCAAGGGCACGGGAAGATCTGCAGCAGAAGCACCCAAGCTTCTGCATTTAATTTCCTCTCTCCTTCTGTGTTCACAAGAAATACATGGGAACACGTGTAAAATTAGGTACAGCTTTTCGCATGGCACTGATGCACCATATTGTGGTACTCTACAAACTTAAGTTGGATTTCTCTAAGATGGGTCTTTACCACATAACTTATTAAATCATGGTTTCTCCTCTTGTGCAGGAAGCCTCTCTCTTCTTCTGTGGTATCTTTCAGTAAAAAAAGCAGCCCCTCCTAGGACAGACTGCCTTGCTTGTTCTCCCCTGCCCAAGCTCCCCACACATTCTCCAAAACTTTATATTTTAAAGGATTGTGCTAAAACAACTGGCCTTTTGTTCTATCTCAGAGGATGTCTATTGTTGCAGACCCCAAGCCTGTGTCAAGAAGCCAGAATGAATGGGATTTCAAAAGCTGCTCCCATCCCATTGTGCTATAAAGCATCTTTTGAAAAGGAGCCAGCCTGTCACTCACTCTGTACTGTTAGCATCTTCTCCCTTCCCAGGGAATCTCAATCCAAAATGGAGCGAAGACTGCAATGGAGAAAGTAAATTAGCCCAATATTCAAAATAGACATTGCAGTCAGGTGTAGAAACACAGTTTACCTATGATTTCAAGGGGAATTTGGAGATTTTACAGCGCTCTCTGATATAATCCAGCATCACATATGACAAACAACGAAATATACTTTTGATTAAAAAAAACCCTTTTTTTTTTTTTAAAAAAAAAAAGCCACCTCTAAGACTTTCCTTAGATACCCCCAGTATAAAATTTTCTGTCTCCTTCTCTGTCACATAGTTCTTTCCTTTTTCTGCTCACCTCATAAAAAGTAAATCATCCTCTAAAAAGCCAAGCAAAATTTTAAAACCATATTTTTTCTGGACTCAGGTCATGTTTGGCTCTGTTCCAACTCTTATGCAGGAAACCTAGATAACATCTAAATGGCAGTAACATTTTCCTTGAAGAGAAGCTACTGTGTAAACCTAATGGTTTCACTCCCTAAACGAAGTAATTCAATTGTAAATGACCAAAAGCTCTACTCTACCAAGTTACCCAACAGACTTAAGGAAAAGCTACTGAAGACCTCCTCCATGTGAGTCCCTAACTCATAAGCACTTACTTATCTTATAAGTCTAGTGTGAGCTCCAGCCAAAGCTTTTTCTAGTCAACCTTCTGAGTGGCCACCACAACCAGAAGTCACCATGCGGATGCAAGGGGACAGAGAGTGCTGACAGATGTGAGAGCAGATTACACTGGACCAACTGAAGCTCCATCCTGATGGGCTTCTGGAGGTTTATCACCTTCACTGGTGAGGTGGCTGAATGGGAAATGAATCTACTTGTACACAGCTGCAGCTTACAGCCCAGTATTATACTATGATTTAAACCGTCAGGCTACATTAATATAGCAGATTATAAAAAGTGGTGGAGGAGCAAATGCACATCCCATCCAGAAGTGGTTGTACTAACTTCCCAAAGAAAGGCAGTATGCAGAGCCATGACTAGAAGCTGATTCAGCCATGCTAGCTTGGGTGGCTGTTGCATGTGCCTGTAAACTCCAAACGTAATGCATGAATAAACCTGGCTTCCTTTGTGAATTGAGCTGGGACATAAGGAAAAATACTATTTCAAAGAAAAAAAGACATTAAAAGTTGAAACAAGCACTGATTACAATCACATCAAGTTTTAATAGATGAGCAAGTACTCATCCCAAAGCCTACAAATGTTGTATTGTCATTGTCTTCACTGCTTAAACTGAGGTGATGCAAAGACACAGAAATCACCAATGAGGCAAGTAGTGCTGCAGCAAGGATCCAGCTCAGAGATCAGCTTGAAGCTTTGAGGGATAACCTGCCTCCTGCCCTTCAAAGCCAGACATAGGGACAATTTGAGAAGATGGATAGGTTAAAACTGATTTGTGTAACAGGGTTGGACCAGGGAGGAGGTAAGGGGCAGCAATCACATTTGGCATCTCAAAGATAACTTCAGTCTAGACCCCTGGAAAACATGTAGTATCCATACAGGTAACATATAGGTGGAATTTAAGCACTTCTCTTTAAGTTGTAGAATTGCAGCTTTGGCAGAAGATGTGGAAAACAGTCCTTGCCCAGCCTCTCCTTAACCTGGCTCCTATGCTTAGCTCACAGTTATGAATCCCACACTTGGAAGCAGGCCCCTAATAGATAGAAGTGGCAAATTTCCTTTGCACAACCAGAGCTTAAGCGTCCACTGTTAACCAAGGGTGAATGGTATTGCCAGATAAAACTTTCTGAAACTAGAGTGTCAGTAAAGACCACTTAAACACACTGACATACGTAAAATATTTTTGTAGTGGCATATTTCACGGACTCCAACCTTACACAACTTTTGAATTTATGGAAGCTTTGCCAATGGTGAAGTGTCACTAGAAGTGTTACATAATTAGGACCAAGCACAAGAAAAAATAAAGACCTAAAGTTGAAACTACCCATGAAATCACAAGTGCCTGCTTTATTCAGATTATAGAACTGTATTTGCAATGATGCCAGAATCGTATAACTAGATATGTTCAAAGAGTAAAGAACAAAAAGTAACTAGTTAAATGCTATGCAACAGCCTAAAAATCCTATCATTAAGTTAAGAAAATGGGTTCTCCTAGAACATTAAAACTACCCATTAAATGAAAAGAAAAAAAAATTTGTACTACTGAGTTGTGACACCTCATAACCTGTGCAGGAAAGCAGCAACTGACATCTAAGGAAAATCACTGGAAGCAGAATTTAATTTGTACTGTAATATTAGCATAGTCAACTACAGTCTAGAAGACCACAGAAAGACAGATACTAATGGTAAGGTTCTTAAAACCACAAAGGAAAGGAACTCCTGAACTCTGATGGAAACTTATATTCTCAAACTACGTGACTGAGTTATGGTACTTCAGGACTATGTTCCCTAAGAATCATATCCCACCAACACAAAACTTCATGAGCTCACAGTCAGTGCTTCTTCCCTAACCTTAATGTTCTGCCTTGGCTAAACACTCCCAGCCATATGGAAGGAGAGAGGGGAAGTGTGGGGTAATTCAAACACCAGCCTTACTCTTTGCTATTGTTGCTGTTCCCACAGTTAATTCCCATGATTTCACTGCCACTCAGCTTGTATAACACTGAGAATGAGCCCAGTCAATCACAGCAATTATTAAATTCTGAATACGAATATCTGCTTTAGTGAGGGACAGGTTGGAAGGAGCATGGGCAACACCCACCTTGGGTGGAACAGAGCAGTTTAAGAATCACCTTCAGCTTTTGATGGCCAGAGTCCCCCTCTAGCATTTGCAGCACTTCAGAAGAGGACAAACAGAACAAAGCAGTAGAGTTTACATTGGATGCCTCAAGCTTGCTTGACAAGACAAGACAAGACAAGACAAGACAAGACAAGAGCAGGACAGTTGCTGCAGGCTAGGAGGTCTGCACTTTTTGCAGCCACAGAACAGCCCTGTGGGCTCTCTCTTTCTGGAACGCTATGCACAACCTGAAGCTGGTCAGATGGAAAGACTCACCAAACAGCAGCATCCACAAGTTGCAGAACTCTAATTCTTAGTCTCCACAAGAATCTTTCTCTGGCATTGCTATGCTGGCTAGGAACAAAAAGACAAAAACAAAACATACCCTGCCAACATTATTTTCCAGCAAAA
Organism: Merops nubicus; assembly: GCF_000691845.1. Taxonomy (NCBI): domain Eukaryota; kingdom Metazoa; phylum Chordata; class Aves; order Coraciiformes; family Meropidae; genus Merops; species Merops nubicus. The sequence goes on along the minus strand of NW_008596976.1, from coordinate 134,122 downwards.
CTTCCAGAGCTAATGTAGCAGTAGTGACGGAAACATGCTATTGTTGACTCAGCTAATGTCCTTCAGAGAAGCGATGTGGCTATGCCAGGCATAACAGACCACTGGCACCACTACCAAGTCTGGCACAGACCTTGATTGGGGCTGGTGCCAACTACAATGAGTTGCGACACCTTCCCAAATAAAATATGGCAACAGTTTCACCAAAAGTTTCACTGTGAGTGACACGGGTAGCAGGAAAAACTCTTCAAGCAAGCATATAATACAACAGCTATAAGGGTGCTTCAATGAAATGACAAGATCAAAATGGCTGCTGGAATGGAGAGACAGTGTTGTTGAACCTAGACGGGGACTGGGGTGACACAGCTTAAGAACTAGGCTGCTGACTAAGCAGAGGGAAATGTCAGCTTGACAACAAGGTAATCAGAAACAATTGCAGACTCTCTCTCTGAATCTAGAGCTGTGTGTCAACACATAACAAAGCCACAGTGGTTTTGACAACGACCATTAATTCACAGGCCTGCTACAATATTTGTGTCATCATCTTCCAATGAGACATTGAATTAATTCACATTTATTTTTTTAATGAGTCAGGGTAGCATTTTACACATGCAGTCATAATACTTGAATTATCACAAGGTTGTCCTAGCAGTGCCTCTTAAGCTAGCATTACTAGGACAAAACAAAAATCCCATTAAAAGGAAGCATGTTCAGCACTGAGGAGTAGAGAAGAGTATTTTCATACCAAATCTTATTAATAAACACTCCAGTATAGTGAGAAAACAAATAGATATCAGCCTGAAATATCTAAGTACTGAGCCTAATAGTGCTGAGCCAGAATTAGCTGTCATAATCGATGGGAATTGTTTACACAGACTCCATTCCTTTGGTTATGCAAACAGAGCCCATGTAAACACCGGACCAAACACACTGGGCTGTGGCCTCATTCCAGGCTACTCAGAAATGCAACATACTTCCAGTCTCAATGACAGCATCACGCCATGGCCAGAGCTCACAAAGTGGGGATGGGGCAACCTGTGCTGAAATTTCTCACCAGGGACATACAGGTGACATTGGGCAAATTGCTTTCACTCAGAAGAAATTTTCTTCCACTCCCCTAGAGCCTATTTTTCTCCCACAGCTCTTTAAGAATTACAGCAGAAAGTGAAAAGATGAGTGTTCTTAATTACCCCTATGGAAAAATCCTATAGGATTCAGTAAACTGGGGAGGGGATGGATTGGATTTTTACCTAGGATCACAGAAAAGGTTTATGCAATGGAAACTTAGAGGATGATCCAAAGCCTTACAGAAAGAATACTCACTTTCACTAAATTTGAATAGATCTGTACGAAAAAGCTTCATAGCCCTGCTGACACTAGATTTTCTTACTCAAATTCAATATTTCTTTTTAGAAGAGAAAAATGTTTCTCCCAGTATCATCACCTAGAAGCAATATTTTTCTCAGGTCCCATTAAGTGCCGTTTCATAATCTCCCTGCTCTTTTTTAATATTAACGTAATGAATAAATCCAGTTATTTTATAAATTCTGCCAGCACATAACATGATACTATTGCTCATAAAAGTAAAGCTGACTTCATTATACTTTACTTCAGCAGAGTTATCAGGGGAACAGTGTCTCATTCAGAAGAAAGAAAGAATGCTTTCTTCTTGCATTAGAATGTTATCAACTTAGGATACCTAAATAAATTTTACTAAGATGAAAAAGTTTACTATACACTTATAAAATGTACCCATTGCTGAAACTCCTAATGTTTGTTTGACGTTTTACAGCTGAAGGATACTAAAAGGCAATTATGTGGTTGAAATGGAGTTTCACAGTTTACAGACAAATTTAAGATAAACATTCAAAGCAGAATCTGGATTTTGTACATGAAAATGCACCAGCTACCCATTTGAGCCACATCCTTATAAAAATCTATCCAGGGTAACATCATCACATTTAAATCACATTAATACTATGAATCTGACAAATTAGCTCATTTTTGAGTGAGAATGTGTCAAACTACCAAGTGGAAATGTAAGAGTGTGATAGGGAGGCAAGAAGAGTCAGAAAGGCTGCATATTTCTCAAGGACAAGTTCTCATGACACCGATCAACAGCCCACACCAAAGGTAACACAACAAACTTCATGTGATGATTAAAAAAAAGTTTCAGTTGAGAATGTGGAGAATTTTAAACCTCCCGAAAGTGAAGGCCAGTGAAGAAATGCTTTTTCCCACAGCTCTGTCAATTCTCATTCAGACCTGTAACATTCAGCTTCAGCTTCGAAGTCTGTGACCTCTTTAAAGCAAAGCCACTGTGCTAGGTTTCCCTATAAAGGAACTCAGCTGAGAACAGACAATTCTCTTCACAAAATACTGCATGTCTGAAGTGAGGCTGCAAGCACTATGAGCAAATGTGTTAACCACCATCTCACTGGCTTCCATCATCTTTTCCTTATCATCCCCACTTTAAAGAGCCTTCTCATAATTTATTATGTGGAAGGCAAAATATTAAATGCTAATATATTCAGGAACAGTATGCAGGAGGTTCCTAGGTTCAACACTCCAATTCTTGCCTTATCTGGTAAAAGCATTTTGACCGTTCAGGAATAACAAAAGAATCCACATTTTAAATCCCTGGAAGAAGATATTTGTTTTAATTTTATTTTAACCCTGTGTAAGCACCATATTTAGTTATCATTAAACTGAAAAATACCCAAGAACAATTAACATGCCATCTTTAAGAACTTTCTTCTAAAAGCCTTAAAAACTTGTGCTCATTGTTTTCCATCAGGGTAAGAGAAATGGATGCTTTCTTCTTCAAACACCTGGAATACCAGAGCAGTTACCTTGGATGAGAAAGTTGTTTCTACCTCCTTTCTGGGATGCATCAAAATGTGCTTGAATTACTCTTTAGAACAGCTGATGTGGATCAACACTACAGCACAGCTCCTGAGGTTCTGTCATGAACCTATTAGGTCTCTGGAGGACTTGAGAAATCCATTGTACCTTTGCTTGTCTGTTTATAAAATTGGCAGGGCATTTTTAATTGCATTCTCAGCTCATAGGCTTGTCAGTTTATTTTAGGGAATAAAATTTGTTTCAAACCTTGAATTACACAGATTACAATAAAAGATTTCTTAGAGTGTTAGCTGATTTGCTGTTAAACAAAAAATCCTGTGGTTTCTTAGAGTACTTCATGATGTGTGATGGATAAGAAATATATGCATCAATAAAACTTTTTAATTGTCATTATATTAATGACTATATCACTTGAGGACAGAATTATGAAAGCACGGTTGTTTTTGTATGTACAAGAAGTTGTATTTCAGCTGACTGCTCAACATAACCAGATAAACCTGAGGTCCGTCACTTTCACTCTGAATACTTCCTTACTTCCCAAGAAGTCAGTTACGCCAACAGAACCATTCACAGAATAAGGATATTGGAATTCAGCCTCTAAATCAGCCTGCTAACTGGTTAAATTGTTCTTACTTAGGAAATGGTTAGAAAGGAGCTCCAAGTTATACCATAAATAGAGCAAAAGTTCCACAGCCAGACAAAAATCTTGGACAACTCCAGGAATTAGGGGAAGTTTTAAGTCTCAGTTTCACTCTGTTTTTTAAGCAGAGCTTTAGGCCATGGTATAGCTGCATTATATACAAAACAGAGTGCTTTCTCCTATTTTTTTTTCCAAAACAGAGATGTTTTTAGTACACATTCTTTCTTTAACAAGATCTTTAATCTTGCAGAAATTAGAATCACAGCACCTTCAGCTTCTAATTCATTACTTATCTGTCTCTCAAAAGGAGGTCAAATTTCTTTTGAAGGACAATAGTTGGACATGCTTTTAACTTGCAAATAATAAAGACACTTCCTGTACTTGTTTAGAACAATACCTAGCAGAAAAGGTCTTTGAAAGCAGAGAAGTTCTGGAAACAGCTTGGCACTAGCCTCGTAGTAAGAAACGGTGACAGGAATGTGAACCAACCTACAGGTGCTAGGAAAAAAACCAGTTAATGCTATACATGTTAAATGGGTCCATAAAGGCCTTTGAGAACCACGTACTACAGAATTAAGGGGCCTCAAAGCTTCCCGTTGAGATATCTCAAATTTCACAACTGTAAGAACTTGCCATTACATAACATAACCAGAGCCCAATATCACTTCACAGTGCATCCTGACGCTGATTGCATGTCACGCTCTAGACTTTATTAGAGAAACAATGGCGTTTGAAACCAATACTCCAGGGCAGCCTTGAGCTTTTTAGCTATCATGAACCATAAGACCAAGTGGTTCTACAGTTTCCTCTCCAGGGCAATAACATCAACTTCCCCCAAAGGCTTCTGGCATTGCATGGGAAAGAGCGTGCAGGCCTTTCTGGCCAGTGCTCAGCACAGTGAGGACAGCAGGGCACAGAGGAATCCTGGTATGGGAGGCACCTGGTGAGGTGCAAAACCCACCTAGGAATAAATTAGTTAATTAAATCCCTACAAAACTAAAAAGGTACAGGAGGATTCTATGCAGTTTTATGGAAAGCAAAAGCTTTCAGAGAGAAAAGAGAGCTATGACTAAGAAGAAGACATACGCACTGCTGTATGTGACATCTGTTCAGGGGAAGACTCAAAAATAACAAACTGTTTAGAAAAGTTGCAACATTTATGACCTAGAGATCACTGCCCAGTCTCAAAACATCTCATGGACAATAAGCATCTATCATCAAACTGTCAGTTCAAAACACTGTGGATTTTGTGGTTGTGGGTCACCAGTTGTCCACAAGAACAGCTGGGGAACTTGGATCAAGCTGCCTTCACTGTATTAAAATACTGCAATAACAGGCTAGTTTTCTCTGCAGGTGTGATACAGAAGAATACAAAGCCACATTCTTCAAAGTTACCTCCAGTCTTGCATGAAAGATAGTTGTGTTGTATCAGAAGTACATCAGAAATTGTTCAGGAGTCCCTATTCAACCTAGGGATCTTTTGAGACACCAAATTATGCCATCCACAGACTGGCAGACAGTAAAAGGGAAGGGTACCTGGCAGAGGGGACTCAAGGATGATGGTCTGTACAAAGGCTAACGATACAGAAGCCTTGCCAGGGAATAAAATACTTTCCCATCCTCCTTCTATCCCTTTTTTGTCATTAGCCCTTTCCATGGGTAGCTTATCGTTGAGCCTTTTTACATAAATACAATTACCACTTTAAATAGAAACAGGATGGAAATAGAAATCTGTGGAATCCTTGTAAATGCAATATGACAGCTTACATTTTATGACATAAACTAATTAAAACATGCTTATTTTGTATCTAGAACAGCATTTGAACTCAATGAAATAAAATATGCCACAGATGTCAACAGGGATAGAATGGGAAACAATCACATTGCCAACCTAGACAAACATCATGTGTATCCAACACAGACAAAACCAGGCACACACACAGTGCAAAACTACAACTCTGTTCACTCATGAGAAACTTCTACAGTCAGCAGTCAACGGTTTGAGAAGTGTGAAAAGCCAGAGGCTGAAGATAGGCTGCATTTTCACAGGAAAGCCCATCAAAACATAACAGGCCTTTCTATAGCTTCCAATTTGTTTGTCAACTTAGGATGCAGTTTCTCCTTGAGTCTTGGCAAAGAGATTCCCAAGAGAATATCACTTCAAGCATTCAAACCAAGCTCTTTTTATATATGGCAAAATAAAAGCATGAGAGAACTGAAAAACACAACCAACATTTTTGATTAGTCCTTTTTTTCAAAAACCTGATTTGTAACTTCCATCATATTTAGGGAATAATTTGTTGGCCACAGATGTTGCTCCAAGATTGGAAGCAGAAGTTCTTTTTATTAGGGATTTTTAATAAGAGGAAGACTCCTATCTAGAACAAAATCAGGTAATAGAATTTTTAAAAAGTGTATATTTAACAAATTATATACATATAGTCCTATTGCCAGGCAAAGTAGTAATTTTTGTTGTTTTACAATGCCATAACTATCTGATAAAGATCCCAATTGTGTACACAATCTATTTCAGTTTCTCCATATGGTGTAAATGTAAGGCAAAAGGTCAAAACACAATCTTAAATATTTAAACTGGTCAATGACAGTCATACTGTCAATGAATTATCTCAAGTTTACTGTTAAATATGGATAGCCTTTGAGGTAACCTCAAGCACATGTCAAGGCTTTCTAATGAGTTATTAAGTTATTAAGCTGTGAAATATTTCTGAATTTTGAGTAAGGAGTAGAACCCAAGTAAAACAAATTAAAAGGATAATAATTATGCAACATCTTGAGATGTACCAGACAGTCACACTATGCATATATCAAAAAATACATTAATAAACTGAACATATTAATAAAAAGCTAAGACTGGCCCTTCAAGACCTCAGCACTAATTGGAGAGGATTTAGACAGCACATCTTGAATAACTTGTGTTAACAGTTTTGTTAAGTCACTTTTCAACTAAAACTGGAATAACATTCTTAAACTACACAGTTCATCTACTGTATTATCATTTGTGAAAGATCACTGAAAGATCATTAGACAGTTTGAGTAATGAAGCAATTGTCTAATTGCCCCAACTTGAATCTTATTTCTGATGAACTGAAATGATTAACCATGAACTGGTTTCTAGACTTTAAGCACCACAGTTCAATTAAAGGCCAATGATTGTCTTCATCCATGAGATGATTTACTTTGAACGCTGAAGAATTCTTTCAAAAAGGGTGATGCTTAAGCAGATTTTAATTTTAACAAAGAGGCAAGCTTCAGAGCCAAGAGGTAGCTGTTATGCCTCTGTACCAAGAAGGGTAGGAAGGCCATGCAACCCTTCAGTAAATTTGTCTTTTTATAAAAAGTCTGAGCACATACATGCACATCTAGAGCCCATGCATGAGGAAGCCAGACAGCCAGTAACAAAAGTATTTTGCCCAGGTTAAATTCATGCTCAGCTGTGAGACAGACTCCTGACCTATACTCTGACAATAATGTCCAGGGACATCTCATGTTGGCGTTTACTCAAACAACTACATGAGGATCAGGCACAAGCCACAGTAACAGTTGCCTTGAAGCCTATGACATCCACACTTTTAAGTGGTTCCAGGATGTACACTTCGTGGTCCAGATGAATTTCTGTGATTCCCCGATACTTGCACTCTCTGAGATATTCATCTACTGCCAGCTTGGAGATGATAGAGAATCCTTCTGAGGCTTCTGTTCAATTTTACTTCTGGTCCTCTCCTCAGAGCAGTGCACACAACATTTTGGATATGCACCTACCAACTACAGACTGTGGATGCTGCTCAGAAAGTAGCTTCCAGGGAGAGAAAAGAAGGAGACTCCAAAGCAAACACCAGCTAGATCACTCACTGTGGGAGGGAGATCAGGAGACCCTAAAACTGATGTCCTATCTGAATATTTAAGCACTAGGCTACTCTGGAATGTCTCTCATAGCTCTCTGCTTGGAAGTGTTCAGATCTGAACAAAAAAAAGCCTGTCTTGCATGTGCCATGACAGTAGCCACGAGGCTGCAGTTAATTGCTCTTACTTTCTGTGATGGCATGAACTGAGTACACTTAATTTGGGAACCCTTGGAGTTCAGCATTTGCTGAGCTCGGGAAACTTGGAGTCCAGATGCTGATCTTAAAAAAAAAAAAAAAAAAAAAGCACTGGAGCTGGATTTTCCATAAATCATTAAAGTATCCTAATCAGTGCATTATATGCTGTGTGGGGCATGGAGAAGGGGGTGAGGGAAAGGAAGAAAGCATGCACATCTTTCTGAAAATGCACATGTTTCTCAGGAGGGAAAACTGTTTACCTCCAATGATTGTTTGATGGATTGTATCAACAATAAATTGCAGTGAAAGGATAAATAACCAGCACTTTTTAAAATAAAAGATTTATGATAATAAAATCCATTCATTACTGCAGCAAAAGCTGCAGTGCTCTCTTCTTTATAAATCTGGTAAGAAACAAGAACAATCTCAGAATGACTGCGAATATCTGAGGACATCTCATGACATTTCAGAGGATACATATAAGGAGAACACCATCACAGGGACATAAAGAGAGAGAGAGAGAGGACATCACATTTCCCAGCAAGGACTTGGTAGAGTGAAAGTGCCCACATATGGGAGAGTTAGGGTGGACTGGCACCTTGTTGTGATGGTATTGCACTGGGTCAGTTCTGCCATGGGGTACATCCACACCTTTGCTATTGGTTCATAAGCAACAGCTCCATCATGCCAATAGCAGAAGTCTCCCTTCATTTGATGAAATCTACACTAAGGTGCAGTAGCACAGATTCAGCTCTTTGCTTTAATTCAGCGTGTTACAAATCTGCTACAGGAATCATTTCATCCAGCAGAGATACACGGAAGTCTCAAGGGTGGAAAGTGGCAGCTGTTCAACACATTCACTCACAGAAACATTGCTCACCATCAGTATTTGTTTTGCTATTGTTACACAGTTACATTAGAAGTGAAAATGTATGAAATATTTGCTCGCTTTTCAGAAACAATCTTATAAAGGCATTTTTTTTTTTTACAGCAAATAATGCTTTGTGAACTGCAGATTAATGAGTAAAACAAGTGGTTAAAGATGTCTTTAAAATATTCCTTTCTATAACTCATTTTATAGCTCAAGAGCCATGTGTCTCTCTTTAACGTGTGATTTGCAATGTAATACTCCATGAGCTTCCATATCTGTCTTGTATAATAGTTTCAAATAAAATTTGGCTCTCTGTATATCTTAACCTTGGGAAAAGGACTCTTAAAATCCTAGAGGCCAAATACCAATATCCCTATAGGATTATCATGCACATCTGCATTTCTGGAAAGATGATATTTTTAAGGGAAAAGCCTTCAATTAAATGTTCCTCCAGAAACCATTGTTTTGCCCAGCTCTTTCTTGCTGCTCTCCTGTTAAGGGCCACACCACATGGCAAACCTTTGCCATACTACATTTTCATCTGGTAGGTGTCCTAAGAATAAATATTTGTAGTAAGTTTTATTTTTGTTTAAATCTCCTTTAGATATAGCTGCCCTGAGAGAGTTTGGGTTATAGGAAGAGGACTGGAGGAAATCCTCTGTAACTCCACCCAAAACTTGATCTTACCCTGCCATTCATAGGCAGAAAGTTGCTAGCAACCCACCCGACTGTGAATAAAGCTGCAAATACCACAATTCAGTCAGACTGTCTACATTTTTGCTGTCAGCCAAATTACTTAAGGCACTGGGTAGCAGACACTGTAGATTCAGGCATGACTGTTTCCATTTTAGCCTCCTGTTTATAGTTCATTACTTGAAAGTTGCACTTTTGGGAAGGAAACTTCTATTTTTTTGGTTTTGGCTAGGTGGTCTTCTGCTTGTTGAGGGTCTTTGTTTGTTTGTATCTTTTTATATTTGAACCAACACCGTTCAGCTATTTCCACAAGCACAACGTTAAACTTGCACATTTCCCTTAAATATACTATGATTTCTTTTTTAGTTGATTTTTTGAAGTTGAAATGGCAAAGGGGTTAACAGCTGAAATCCAGAACGAAAACTGAGAATTCTTACCAAGAATAAGGGGCTGGGCTTGTCTTGGGGAGACAAATATTCTGGTTTCAACAAGACACACGAGCCCAAGTGAACTTAGTACTGACCACATGCAGTAGGTTTTTTGTTTGTGTTTTTGCTGAACTAAGTAAGGATGCACCCAAGGGAGAGATTAACAAACTGAGGCCACTCAGTTCACAATGTTTGTTGTCCAATTCACAGAGCACCAAAGAAAAAAATGCCACAAAGTCCAAATATTCTAGAAAACCTATTGATTTTAACTTATTCCACGCTTCACGAGCCTAGAAACAGATAGGATATGAGACTGAAAGACCAGGATTATTGAAAATACAGCTTCAGATGTATGTATCATTTATTGAAAAACGTTCTTCTCCAGCATTTTCTTTATTTATTGTCCTCTTTCTTTTTTTTTTTTTAAAGAAACCACCCTACTATGGAGAGCATAAACTTAGAAAGGGAAACAATCTAAACCTCAACATGGTTACTTTTCTTATCCTATCAGACTCATATAAACTATCTTTTCAATGGGTCTTAAGTTAGCGTTTAGGGTTTTTTTCCTCCCTCAGATCAAGATTACTGTCTGCGGTTTTGCAATGTCAGTAATCAGCACAATAAATGATTGCTCTGCTCCAGTGAGATGTTATGCCAGTACATATTACTGAGTCCTACATCGGATGTAAAAAACAACAGAACCAAAACCAACTGAAGGGTGGGATTTTCAAAAGCATTCAGCATTGGCTGAATTCACACCCAATGAAGTCAGAGGTAACTTAAAACAAAAATAATAAAAAAAAAAACAAAGCAAACATAACATTTTCTTGTACCATATCATAGTGAAGCAATAGTAACCTGAACAGAAAGTCTAGTGATCAAGGTTCAAATGTTGGTATTTTCTTATACTAGTCAGTTGCCATGAAATACCTGTGGAAGACGGGCAGAGTACTGCTCACTGAGGGCAGACTACACACCTCCAAGCATCACCTCCCTATCAGCGTTGGGAACAGCATTGCTTTTGCTTTCCTAGTGTGAGTGACCTCTGGAGAGATTATACAGCAACTGAAATGTTCTTCTTATGACGTGAAACTGGGACCTGGAATGAGTATTTACCCCTTCTGATTTCATGCATTGAAGATAGTTGATGCAGTGGGCTTCAGTATAAGAAAAACAGATCTCTTCCTCATCCTAACGTGTGAGTAAAATAGAAGGAAAATTCAAATAGAAGACCTGCCACATCAACATATGACTATGTAGTCCCACAAGGTAATGACAACATCTGCTCCAGAATGGTAAGATATTAAAGAAAAAAACTGCTACAGAAATCTGCAAAACCTAGGTACGGAGACTATGTTACACTTAGAAGAACCATATTTCACTATGAACAGTTGTCTAATGAATCAGAAAATAAACCTAAAGATAATCTCATTCTTCAGCTTTTAGATAGCTGCAAACCACACAGGCCTTTTTAGTTGAGTTACAGCTAGGAAAAAGACATTTTAAAAAATTGTAAAGAAACGTCTTGAATGCAAAAGATGGAGTCTAGTGTAATTTTGCTTGCAATTCTTTAAGTGTGGGGGAGAAAATAAAATGCAGACCCGTAAATTCAAGATCATTACAATGCTACGAAGTCTAAGGCACTAAAATCACCTTCAGATGTTGCTGCTGTAAAAATGAACAACAACAGGAGCACAGTTGCTAGTGTTAGGATACCAGACTCAGAAGTCTAGTCTATGAAAAAGGTTTACCATTACAACAGTATAACTATTTTGGCATGAGCTTCTACTGGAGTTGCAGCTTACCAGCAGAAAAAAGTGCTTTTGTTGTTAGAGCTTATACCCTCCCCAAGCAAAATAGAATATCTTGGCTAAAGCCCCCCGGTACAGCCATGCCTATACTAGGGCTTTTGCCAATACACACATGCAGCCAAAAATCACACCTCCAACTGACATTACTATACTGGCAAGCGTTGCTAGGACTGACCTTAAAGCAGTTATTTGTTCAATCATTGCTTTCTGCTATCGCCCCTCACCCTAAAAATACTGTATTTCTTCACAGGTAGAAAGCTGGGGGGGAAGAAAAAAAAATATATCAGCTTAGCTCTTGCTCAGCTGTTTCTTATATCAGGCAAGGATTTTTCTTTTGCCTTCACAAAAGTTGAATTCCCCCCCTTACAAAAACAGAATAAAACATTCTTGGGAGCAGGAGCATGAATCTTTAACCCCATGGCAGAACAAACAAACAGAAGTTCTGCTCAGCCCTTGCTCATCTTGCAACAGGGGCAGAGACACAGAGGAAGAAGAGAATTCTCTCAATACTAATGACTGCTGTTGCCATTCTCTACATACCAAAGTGAATACAATCCGTCAGCTTTAAAAGTGCTATTTTTGTTCCTATTGCTGTGTCTGACTTCCCAGCTAAAGCAGATTCTTCCCTAAACAAAAAATTGAACAATTTTCACTCTCAAAGCTCACATAGAAAGTAGGACTTTCAAGGGGACACAATTAGTCCAAAACCAGGGGATGACAGAACAGGGGAAGGAGGAAAAAAACACTTTAAAAAAAAAAAAAAAAAAAAGAGGATTCCATAAGAAAAAGAGGATTTTTGTATGACTTGTCCTGGTCTGAGATTACAAAAAAAACCCAACTATATATTTTAAAGCACATTTGTTTTCAATAGTTGTAATATTTTTTTCAAAAAAATTATCAAAACAATGGCTTTAAACATCAGATGGGAAAATGGAGCCTAAAGTGTTTCATTTTATTTCTAAAGCAGCAGTACAGTATTTTCTTAATATCCTCCACCTCTCCAAGCCATTTCCTGTGGTTTGTCCTAAAATTTACCCTTGTCAGCCTAAACTGTAGTGCCAACTATGCATGAAGAATCAGCTTGCTTTTGGACTGAAAACAACGGTATCCTTTTAAAATGCCATGACTGCAGCATCACTAGAGAAGCCAAAGCCTGTGTGTATCTAGAGACAGAACTCGCTTCTCCTTCTTCAGGTTCGTATTCTTTCCGAGCTAAGGGTCAAACAAGTCAATTTGGGAAACACCATATTATTTCCGCCTGTGCTGCTTCTGTTCTGCACACGTTCAAACAGCAAGTAGAGACTTGAAGACATACAGTGGGTTTGGCTTGATATTAAACGGAATTTTCTCTTGGAAACTGTCTAGCAGAGCCTGCAGAAATGAGTTGTAACTGCACCTGGATGTGGAATACTGTATATTTTAGGGGAATTTCCATGTCATACACTGGTTTAATGCACTACTGGCACATGTAATCTGCAGAACTCAGATGCAGATACAGATTCCAAGGTTTAGAAATATTCACATTTAGGATTTCAGTTCGAGCTCCTCCCTAGTAAAAACTTCCTCACACATAATGATACTTTACAACTACAGAGCTCTGCTCCGACTCTTTACAGGTTGGAAAAACCTGGATCTTTCATGCTGCAATTAACTGCTAAGATTACTAAATGAAAGTAAGTCCCACAGCAGCCCATCTGACACAAGGAGAGCAACATCCAGACATGTTTGGAGTATCAACATCTCCAATCCAGCTTCATGCTGCCAGGAGCTTTTCCTGTTTGGATTTAAATGTAAAGCCACTTGGGATCAAGTGCAAATGATCCCTTTCGATTTCATCCATGGTGACGTAAGGTAGGGGCTGCTTGAGAGCACCCAGAGGAGTCGGTGCACACAGCCTGCAGGTACTCAGGGCTACTCAGGTTCCTCTATGCTCTTTCTTCAGCCCTGGGTTTCTCTCAAGGACTTGCTGTCAGCTGCTCTGTACTGCATACAGAAGAACCATATGCAATAAACAGACATCATTACAGAAGTGTTACTACAGAAGTGTTACAGAAAAGTTGAGAACTTTCACAATATCTTGAAACACTGCTCAAAAATTACCTTTTCAGCTTGGCATCTGGCCCCTCTTAGGAAAAAAACAACCCCAGCAATTAAAGGAAAAACCCAAACTAACATAACCAAACCAAGAAAACCTTTTATCTACTCACCTCACAAGTTTGGGGTTTTGTTTTGTTTTGTTCTTCCTTAACTACTTCTTAAAGGCTTGGAAAAAAGCATTAGGTGCTCTTCGCATGCAGAACATTTATGACCTTGTTCAACTTCTTCAATATATTTCTTCCTAATGCTTGCTCTGTTAATGGACTCAGCCCAAGAAGTAGTAGTATTGAGCTTTTTAATTGTTTTACACAATTAAATGCTAATGATTCAATCATTAATAATGCTGAATATCATGCTTTGGAGCACAGTGTAAGTAATGGACTAAAGACAAGTGCTTCACCAGGTTCTTACCTTGTAGTTTTTATAAGTAGTTCAGAATAAGTAGTCTAAAAATAAATAGCATTTATTGTCACCATAGAAAGTACTACAGTAAAGAGTAGCAAACAACTGTTAGCCACAATTATAACCTCCACCTTTATAGCCTTCAGAGCCTTTGCTGTTGCTGTCTATGTAAGCAGAGCAGAGATGTCTGCTTCAGGGTGAAAACTTTCTTGGAAATATTTACTCTAATGAGAGAATTTTATGTTCTCTTTCTTTTAATCACAACATTGTCCAGTTCTGAGACCTGAGTTGATAAAAAAAAAAAAAAAAAAAAAAATCCAGATGACATTTCAAGAAATTTAATAGTCAGATGCCTCATTGCACTGCCTGGGAGTGTGTTTCACATTATATTAATATTATTGGCACCCAGTCACGTTTATGGCAAAACTAGCTGACACTACACTTGGTTACAGCTGTTGCCACAACAGTAGTTATTTGGCAAGTGATGTGAAAGAGGACAAAGTGCTATTGTGAGCTTACACCAAGCTTTTACACATTATGTCTCTAGTTCACAAAAAGGAATGAAGAAAAGGAAGGACGTCTTTCTTTCAGGACAACCATGCTGCGATTCTAAGTGAAGATGTTTGTCATAAGATGTCAAAATCATCTCAGATTGACAGGCTATGAAAACTACAGAAGGGGATGGAGAGGAAGCACAAGACTCCTGCAAGAAATGCAACTCAAACTTTGGGAAGATCAGATAGGGTAAGCTAAAAAACAGAAGGCCATAGAGCCCTGGGAAAGTAAACTGGCCCTTTGTCTCCCAAAGGGGCAGCAGATCACAATGGCACCTGGGAAGCACATGGGAAGCAACAAGCATGGTGACACTCCAAAGAAGGCCAGTTGTGTTCTCAGGGGACTGTCTGTCACAGGTTGGCTGCTCTTGAGAATCAGGTCTTTGTGAGCATGGTGAGGAGGCATATACCTTTGTGCCTATTTTGTTTGTGAGTCCACCTACATTACAGAGGGAAGGGTTTTACCTTTCGCTAAAATACTTGCATCTCTTTTTTTTCTCCAGAAAGAAGCTGGACAGTCTGCCTCACCACACAGATGGTTTCCCATTAAAAGAATCAACAACAATGTTGGAATTCTGTTCCTTGAAAGGAGGTTCGTCTCTGTGCCCAAGTGAGCCAACAGAGGAAAAATCAGCTGCTACACATTAAGGAAAACATAACACATTTAAAACAAAAAACCAAAACAAATGGAAAGGAAAAAGAATTTTCATCCAGTATTTAATTGTAAAAACATGGTGGGAGAGAAAGAGAACTCAAAGAAACACTCCAGGACTTCTTGCATCTGAAGCAGCCATTTTGCAATGTATGACAGAAATGCTTCAATGCCAGTTGATGCAGAGAAGTGTCCTCAATCTTTAAAATTATTTTAGTGACTCTGATGGTTCTTTTTCCACAACACAACGTTACCCTAAGCCCCTCTTCCTATCTAACCAGGCTCTAACCATGGCCTAGCATTTGTTCTGATTTCCATGCTTTTGTGACCCATACTTTATATAAATTAAACATTCAAAATTCAGATGAGAGAAAACAGCCAAACAGTCAACCTACGTGAGTATTGGCTGCTGTCTATATGAAAAAGCCAGCACTTTGCAGAAGAATGAACCACCATGGAGTGTCCAAGATGCAAAAGTGATTTGAACAGTAGCCACAGAAACATAACATGTATAAACTGCTCTTACTTACTATGTGACAAATAATTTATAGAAAAGCAGGACTGGACTATTTTTTTATGTTTCTTCTACCACAAGGTATTAGCATGTCACATTCAAGTAGTAAAACCATAGCACTTGTTTACTTTTAAAATGTGAGAAGACACTGGAACATATTTTAAAAAGATTTTTTCCTTCCTTATTATTTAAATATTCCCCTGCAGTGGGGAACTGCACTACACGTATATGAAAACTGCAGTGAAACTGTATATAAACAGAAAGTGACTGATCTCATTTCACTGAGCAAGAGGGTTGAAGGCCAGAAAGGAAATAAATTGCTTTAGGGGTGGGATGTTAAGCAAATATTTACACAATTTTCCAGTTTTTATCAAACATAAAATATAATCTAATAATCATCTAAGGAATGTTTTGAGAACATATTCCCTTAAGTATTACTCAACATTTAGACATGGATGATCAAAAAGTAGAGACCCACTCCCACCAAGCATACCGCAGTATTTATCTCAAGCTCTCCCTAGTAGGAAAGATTACAAGGATTAGATTTCAAGCTTGTGCAATTGTCTTTAGACCAACACAACAATATGCAATAAACTGCTATTCCCCAGATGACTTTAGAAAAAAAACCCAAACATGCTAATGACAATTAAGACTGAAATAAAAGAACAGCCAAATAAGTAAAAACACAGGACAAAGAGGCCCCCTTGAAGGATGCATTAGCATGGAAGCAATCAGACCAGGGGCTGGTTGCTTTCCATGTGGGAAGGCATTCTCTGGAGCCACTTCTTGGCTTCTTCTGTACAAAGGAGTTCATTTCTTTAAATGTTGGTGACATATTCTCAAGGTTTGGATCAAAGAAAGCAGGACAAAGTGGGTCTCTAACTAAAGTCAGTCTCGGAACTCAATAGTTTAGAGAGGAGGACCAAGTTTAATAGTCCTCCCAACTAATATCTATTATCCAGGTCAGCCACAACAGCATTTTCCTGTGAAGCCTGTATTTAATTGGGCCAGTGGAGCAAGAGGACAGAACAGAAACTCTACTGTAAGCTAGTCTCTACTCTGATAAAAGAGAGCTTTTCTCTGGTATCTTGTACACCTGATTCTCCTCTCAGATTCAGAGAACAAGCATTTTGGCACAAGCTTTTCCACTGATTTCAATGAACAGAATTATAAGCATACAAAAATCACTGCCTGAAAGAGAGCATGAAAGCACTGCCTTTTCTTTGGGTTCACTGAACATTCCCTACCCCACCTATGTGCTGCCTGTTCACAGTGTGCATCTCTGAGATGAGGTCCCCATTTCCTTAGCTGACTGCTAACCATCTGCCACACCGCCAACATGGTTCACGTGGCTTACTACAAAACAATTCCACAACACGCTTAACATCATATATCTGTATCATACACTTCCAAATACTCCATCTCACTCCAAAGAGGGCACTGGGAATTTACTAAGAAACAACTATTTGTGAGCAATTCCTGTTTGAAGAATTACAAATGGCTTGTCTCATTTGATCACTTAGATTCCTCAAAGAGGAATCATCTGACAGAACTGGCATGTGGGAGCCTAATTCTCCCACTTCTTGCTGATTGAGCTTTAATAACTCATCAATAATTCAAAGACGACTGTTAAAACATGACCAACCAAGTGTGCCAGCACAAGAGATGTTCTATAAAGAATACTCTTCATGAAGAAAGTGCTTCACAGCATCATTACCAGATATCACATTCAAACTTCATTTTACTCTAACTTTCAACTCATGCCTGCTACAGAAACTAACAAACTCTATTCTAACTTCACAGCTAAGCATCATGTCACTGGATATTTCAACAAAATGCAATTGAAATCCATATTTTTATTTTCTCCTTAATCAGAAGTTGAACAGCAAAATATAGAAACTTGAACTTGAAAGGCTCACTTGTACATTTTGGTTCATCAAGTTACACATTACATGAGATAGAACTTCCATGCATTCCTATATTATCTTCATGGCTTTATCCATCCATGTTCTGTAACAGTGTTTTATTTTGTTCTTCCAGAGGCAAGAAGCTATGGTGCTAAAGGTAATTCTGACCAGGAGAAGTAAGCAACTGTCTACTTCTTCCCCTGAGTCTATACATCTCTCTTCTACACCTTCTTTGAATGGCAGCACTGTGACAGAAAGACATAAAATGTTGCATTTGTATGGATATATTTCTTCTTTAAGGAACCCTAAAGTACTTAACAAGTGTTTGTAAAATACTGATTGCTTGCAGGTTGACGACAGCCAGCAATAAAACATCTCAGTCTACAGCAAGCTACAAGAACATAATTTCTGACAGAAGCAGTAAGGAGAAATTGATAAGGAAAAAGCAGTTGCCTGGGTTAGCACATCAAGTTTAACATTACTGCTCTTCTATAAACACATTTAATCATTATGGTGCCAGGGAAAGCATTAATTCTATTTGTTGAACCAACCCAAATACTCTTTTTTTTTTTTTTTTTTTTAATGTCTGCAGCACATCGAAAATGTCACCCAAGGAGAGATGAGCTTTTCGCCTGTAGCCCCCAAAATCATAATATGTGAAGAAGACAACAAAGAACTGATACACCCCCTTTCTCACATCTATGTTCAGTGGTTAAGGAGATCAGGTACACACTTGACAATGGACTGTTATGGGAAATCAGATACACCACACCCCTCTAGTCTAAATTCTTCCCATGCTTCTCTTTCTCCCCTTTTAAATCCATTTAAGCCATGAGTCCAAATTAGGACAGGCATTGCTACCAGTTAGTCCATCATTCACAAACTCTCGTCAGGTTGTCATGTGAGGACCATGCACAGATTAATTAAGGGCATTTGCTTTTGGAATGCTTTGCTGAGATATGGAACATTATCCTCATTTTAGAGATGCACAGAAACAGATGTGTCTACAGTTACCCAAGATACACACAGGATAAAGCTAGGATTCAAAATTAGTAGTCAAGTTTCTGATGTTTTTTCCTGAATAGGAATGGGGAAAAAAAGTAATCTCAAGACCTTTATATGATTCGAAATAAGTTAGTTACCCAATATCTCAAAATCAGAAGGCAATACATCAAGAAGCATATGGACAGAAGCCAAAGCTTAATATTCAACTTACATAAAATACAGATATGAAAAGACTATAAAAGCGACAACACTTATAGCTGAGCTTTATTTTGTTTTATCATAAATATTTTAACCATTAAAATATTGTATATTTTGAAAGTATATATAATGGCTCATAAAATGGGATGTTTTCTTCTCTTCACTCATACACTTGAAAATACTTTATCTCTAAAATTCATGCCAGCATAAAAAAAGCCCTAGTAAAAAAAAATAAATTCTTTCCCCCACCCCAATATTAAAAAAAAAAAAGAGTAATATAATTAGTTTGCCTTTGAAATAGATTTAAAGACTTAGAAAGCTATATCTTCATATTTGTAACACTAAATGGAAAGTGAACACACATTTTGTTAGTACACAGACTTTGTTACTGTATCGTCAGTGCCTCCCAGTATAGCTGCATTACAAAGGACAGAAAACAAAATGAAAACCTCCGATGGATTAATATTTTGCTGCTAGTTTTTTTATACAAGTGCACACAATAAGAAATGGCTGTGATCCCATCCTGACACACACTCTGCTGCTTTAAAAGATGATCTCAAACTGAGCAGAAGAGCTGGCGTTGAGGGAGCTCCACCTTTATTAGCAGAGCCAGGGCTGCTGAGCAGCTGTGTGCTGCTAAGCTCCAGACTACTCCTCCAGCCTTGCTGACCTACACACTCATTCTTAGCCACACCACCCTCTCGAGTCCTTTCCCCTTGCTGTCTACTGGCAATGCCAGGCAGGCCTTCACCTGGTGATAATCTCAATGATATTTCCTCGTAAAACACAATGAGAAATGAGACTGAGTCTTCCACTAAATACCTTAAATTCTAGTACTGTAAGCGCAAGCTGTGAAGTAAAACACTAAAATGAAGAGTACTGTTTTAATAGGAGATAATATGATCTTCTACCTCCTTAAAAATGTGCTACCAAAGAGGATGTTACTTATCAATTAATTTTTAATGAATTTTGGGGGCCATTTTTTGATGCTCACCAAGGATACTTTGGGGAAACTAAAATATTGAGCCATTTCCTT
Organism: Merops nubicus; assembly: GCF_000691845.1. NCBI lineage: Eukaryota > Metazoa > Chordata > Aves > Coraciiformes > Meropidae > Merops > Merops nubicus. Next base: position 114,394 of record NW_008596976.1, on the reverse strand, counting down.
TGTTTCTAGCAAAAATACCCTCATTCCCCTCTATCCCTTGAGTAAGATTGGTTTTTGCTGTTGCTGTGTGTTTTATTCTGCTTAAGCATTGCTGAAAATAAAATAAAATTATATCGACTGTGAGAGAAAGCAACTTCTTGTCTTCAAAGTTTTGAAATCTCTGAACCTTCTCATACTTAATAATTCAGACTCTCTCCTCTAAATTTTGTCCAGGAAAATAAGATGGTCTTTATATTCCAAAGATGTCTTTACAAAAGTCTGCAGTACTGGATTTTCTGATGCTGAATGATTATGAAACCCCCTTTTGTTCTCATAAGTTCATGATGCATATCTATAACTCTTTCTTGTTTGTGAAGATAAGACCAGCCTTGTCTCTCTAAATGCCATTTCAAAGGAAGATTCACAGTTGTTTGACTTTTGATCTGGGTGGCAACTAGCTCGACCACCTGCGCTGGTTTCAAGCAGTTACTGAGCTTGCTTTGTGCCATCTTAGGAACACAGCAAGCCTTTTAAACCAGAACGAGCTGATGTGTGAATACACCAATTTACAATGTAAATACAGGGTCCAACAATATGGGTATCTTTAATGACCAAATGTGTAAAGTGCATATACTGTTTACTGATTATATCATTAAATAAAACAGATGGCTCATATTCTCCATCCACCTACAGTGGATTAAAACACAATGGTGTAATAGTCTGGTAAACTGGTACTGTGAAACATTGCTTTGTACTGGTGTAGGAGTATAAATAGCTGTTCACAAATGAGGTACAAAGGCCTACTGCCACTAAGAGTAATTAGCTTAAGGCTGTACTGAAAGAATGCTACCTTCACAATCAACACGTGTGAGCCATTTGCACTGAAAACTGCATCTGAAAAAATATAGCGGTGACAGAAAGCAGCAAGGAAGGTTTTCTGCATGGATAAAGCAGACCATATGCTTCCCAACATCTAGGCAAGACTTGGCACACTTAGAACCATGTTTCTCCAGCAATTCCCTATTTAAACGCATTATCTGCAGCCACGATAAGCATGTCAGAGAAACATAGAGTGCTTTCTTTTGCTCGCACAAGCATTTTTATGAGGAGGAAAGTGGGGAGTTGGTGCAAAAAATGATTTTTAAGATGCAATTTTTTGTTCTAGAAGAAAAATTATCCATTAAGTGTTGTAATCTTAAACTATCAGCAGATCTACTAAACAAGACAAAATGAAGACTTTGCTCTAACTTGCAAATGTTATAAAAAACTTCTGGGTTACAGCTTGGTTAATATAATAAAGTCCAAGCTAAACAAAAGCTTTTAGGTAATAAACGCTACATAGTGAGATCCTGCAAGCTAAGCCATCGTAACATCAATGGAAAAATCTTAATATTTGCAGGAGGCATATAGGTCAGTGAAAAACCTATTCTGCTATGTTTTTAAACTGGACAGTACTAATCCAACTTATAATTCTAATAAATTGCATCACCTGACTATTCAAATTCAGTGACTAACTTTTTGAGTCTCCAAAGAAACCTAATTAATACACTGATTTTAAGATATGATTTTAAAGACTGAGTTCTAATCCTCATTCTAAGAATGAAGAAGTATTTGCTGAAAGTTTTTCAGTTTGTCTGAAGCAAGCAGGTTGCAAGAGATTTGATTGATCAAGATAATTTTCAATTAATTATTTTAGAGCTACACAAATATTGTAGAGAATGTAACTCTCAGGATTTAGGGTAAACCTCTTTTTCTCTGTCTTTCCCATTTTGCTCAATTTCCACATAGACTTTTCTTTGCCTTCTTGATTAGGTTCAAATCTTTCATACTAGTTAAAAAGCCATCCCAAATTAGCAAATTTTCATCCTATCACCAAGAAGACTAAACAATCTCTCATTGTAATATCACACTTCCTCATTTGTGATTTTGTTAGTCAGACAGATACTCATCAGGTTATGGATGCATGAACATATCTTCCACAGAGTTTCTTCTACAAAGGTCCAATACAACATAATTACGTGCTACCCAAGGATGTAAATTCTCCCTTAGTTTTGGTCTTGTCCCACAACAGCATTAATTTACCTGCAACAAAATCTACGTAATTCTGGTTTTCCTTAGCTGTTGATTTCTCACAGCATCATTTAGATCCTTCTTTGTAAAACTACAACAACAAACACCACCCCCTCAAACAAATTTTGCTCAAACCAAAGGGGATCCTCATTCAATATTAAGCCTACGGATCAGCACAGTACTCACAGGAGTATGACTTGCAAGTTCAGGTCCTGGATTTTGCAGTAGAACTTGAGGGAGTGACTAGAACAAAAAGTGTACTTGGCAAATCCCAAGTTTTCAATTGTTCCAGTTGTTGGTTACTTAAACTCTTATGTCTCTTGAGCACAGCCAAAACTATGACATGCTACTATGAGCTAGATTGAAAATGATCTAATCTAGAAGATTAGCTAATAAGGACAAAAGTCTGATATCAAAGCAGTTTTAAATCAGTTTGATGACTTCATTATTTTCTTAAAGCTAAAGTCCTTTGTGTGTGATGAGAACTGTGCTGGAAAGCTGAATTAGTTTTGCTTTGTTAAAAGACGACAATTTCAATCAAGTGTGGCCAGGAAAGTGCCAAGTGCTACTGGAAACCATACTCCAAATGAACAAACAGCTTCTTTACCTGATAAGGATTAAAAATGCTCCTGCAGAGACCTGACAGAAGGCTAGCCAAAACAATTTCATTCCCACCATTTGTTTTCAAATACTAGATCTGTCCAAAATGCTGGTGTGTCTATGGGCAAGTGATGGGAGAAGTAAGTTAAAAATTCTGATGTTTGTTTGACACCACTACTGCCTTTTTCTTGAAACATTTACAAATTCCACAAAAAAAAAAAAAGTTTAATCTCTGTATTTTGTTCTTGTTTGAGTTTCAAATGTTACTTTTAGTCAGCTTAGTATATAGTCCAGTTGTAGTCCAGATATGCAACATCATGAGAATGACTTAATTTTGGTGTCTCTATGTGCAAAGCTCAGTGACACCTACACATGAAGCTGCCGTTTCAAGAGACTGAGCTTCCAGGATTTGCATATTGGAACACTATCCAAGTCTTCCATTTTTACATTCCTGAGTCTCATCAAAAGGCTTAGCTTGATGAAGACTGGAAATTATAATTTATTTCTGTACACTATTATTTATGTTCTCTAATTCTTGAATAGTTCAGTAGATTTTTATTTTTTTTTTCCCCCATAGCAGAAGTCATGGGCCATGACAGAGCACAGAAATCTCCTCAAATGCACCAGCATATAAAAGCTCTCTACCAACTCAGGAAGACAGATTTGGGCTAAACATTAGAGAAAGCTTGGAATAATTTGATTAAAGAGATTGGAAATATTCATCAGTGCAGATCAGGCCAGACAAACACCTGCCAGGATTGAAACCAGGACAATCAATCCTGCCTTAACACGAAAGGATGAACTTTTCTGAGATCACTTCCAAGTGGGTTCTATTTCTTTTGGTAAATGTGTGGATTAAAATTAAATGACCCATGTAGCAAGATATGCCGATCTGTGATCAGAAAATGTTACATTTAGGAATTGTGGCTTAAACGCTCCATATTAAATGGAATGTGTAGGATTTGGCAGATATCGTTCTGTTACGGTTACAGTGTGAGTGGTGTTAAGAACAACATGATCCTTAATTTACTACTGGCCTCAAGGAGTCTGACATCATTGACTTCTGAAGAGCTGTCTCCAATTATTTCAGCAATTACCAATGTCAGCTTTTGCTAACAGGTTTCCTGCTTCACATAAACAATCTCAACACATTCAGAATATTTTCTTTTCCTTCACTATTCCTCAATATCATGTCAGAGTGAACTCACCCATCTGGAAACTACTTGTAACTACTGCAAGAAAGCGCAGCACCGATTATACTGATGTCAGACATGTCTTCTCATGAAAGCATGTCATGGGGCATCTACGGTGGTTCAGATATGACAATGCTGACTATGAAATGCCCTTTGTTTCACTCATGACACTGTGAACCCTTTTAGGCTCTTCCTGCTTAATGGCAGTCAACATATCTCAATACTGAGATCACAAAGGGTTACACGATATGTAACCTATTACGATGCTTTACATTCTTGATATATGCAGTCTAGGACTAGCGTCAATAATTATCCACTGGGATCCTGCTTTCCTGCAGAAACACAACTGTGCTTTAGATAATGTTGTTTCCAGCTGTGCAGCTGGATGCAAGTAGATAGAAAGGGGGGGTGAATGAGACAGTAATTCCAGATGATAGAAAAGAGGGAATGGAGAGGACAGAACAAAGGCCACTATACATTTAAAAATAGAATGAAAAAAAAGAGAATAAGAAATATTGTCTGAAGAATGCTGAGAGCCCTGCTCACAATGGACATAGTGTAGGCAGCTTGACACATGGATAAAGCTTTCCAACAACTTGAAAAATAAAACAATGCTACAATATAAATGCTTCTATCTCAATGCATAAAGGACATACCCTTCTAAGACTGCCTAGATGCAAGGAGATGAAAACACAGACTTATTTTATCCTAAGCACTTCAGTTATTACAATGTAAAGATCAACTGTGATGGTAACTTTTTTTGCAGCTTGGAAGTAAACTTAACTCTGCATCACTTAGGCTGTTGGAGCTGAAGGTTTACAAAGGCTAAGGTGTCATTAAACTAATCATAGCTAGATGCTTGCAATGTTGAAACTGGTCCCATTCTGTGAGGCACTCAGTACCTTCAGTATATGGCTTGGAATTCTCCACGTGCACTGCTGGCTGTAGCTACAGTGGTTATACAGCAGCTCAAAAGACTTCTGCGCCTTCTCTGATGCATGAGCTGAAAAGTATTTCCAATGCTGAATGGAAGTAGAGTAAGATTTTTTGAAAGTATTTTGGCAAGAACGTACAGAACACTGTCCAAGAAAGATGAGCAAGATTTATAAAATGGCTCTCAATTGCTTATTAAAAGTAAGAAATGCATCTTATATATATCAGATTGTGTCATACCTAAATTGAGAACAGGGAATGCACAGTGTCCCATACTACTTTAAAATTCTTGCTGCTCAGGCTTAGAGGCACGTTTCCTGTTTTTTGGTTGGACTTCTAATGATGAAGAATGCTTCCCCCTGGGAATTTTGCTGACACTACATTTACGTTTTCCAGATGTTTTGTCCATCACTTCAACAAAGAAACAAGGTTTCTTTTTAAAGTCAAAGTGAGGAACAATCAGGTACTAATTAATGCCAAGGATTAATCTGGAATAACAAACTGTATGTTCCTTGTCCGAAGACTATCTTGTGAGGAAGTTTCCTTCTGAAAAGATCCAGCACTTCATAATTGATAAAGATTAGTTGCATATTAAAGCACAAACATGTATAATAATACAAGAATAAAGTAACTGTATTAGATGTTTAAGAGTCAGGAAATTAAAAAAAAAAAGATGTTCTTACACTGACAGTAACAAGCACTAACATACTCTGTATGTATTTTATGGTCTCCATTTAACAACAGAAATATTCAGGACAGGGTTTGCTCTGTAACCAGCCTTAAGCAAGGGGCACAGTAAAAGCTGTGTTGTCCCAAGAGATGACCCAGGATCATTCTGCCACTCACTCCCTTATTATTCAGTCTCCCTCATGCTAAGGGAACTGCTCCTCTGGTTTAAGTTAACCATATGCTTCAACATGTTCCTGAATCAAGGTCTAAATTACAGAAGTAAACAGCTGCAGCTGTAAATATTCAGCATGGAGCAGACGTTAAAGGATTTACCGTTTAAATATTTTTTTAGTGCAAAAATATATCTTGAAGTAAAAATAGAAATATAGGTACCAAAAAGTTGCTGAAATAATTTATGCTCAAACTTGTTTAGGCTTGAGAGCAAATATGCAAAGTTCCT